>NC_141918.1:25565530-25868560 GCF_057802395.1 Ceratotherium simum simum | reverse complement strand
ATATATTATTAAAACTATATATGGATATATAATTATATGTGTATGTATATAAAAATATAGATATCTGACACATAAATTTAATGTGAAATTCAGGAAATTTATATCTCCTAAAGAATATGCTCTACCTAGAAGTCATCTCTTGAGATGTTAAGATGGCAGCTTCTCTACAAAGGGAAAAACAATAGTGATATACAGTTTCTATCAAATTTAGAAAATGCAGAAAAAAATAAAGAAAACCTAAAATTTTATTTCAAGAAATGTTACTTTTAAATATACTTGCTTTACTCCATAAACATTAGATCCAAGCTGAAAACGCATGTCATATGGAGTTTTGTTAACATATTCAATGTCACAATCTTTAAAAAATACAGAAAAGATTTTCCTTATAATTTATAAATAAGGATATGGACTATGGCAAAACTATGTGAAAGTTCATCAAGGAGGAATAGCATGTTTTTGTTGAAAAGATTCAATATGGCCATAGCTCTAACACTGTTTAAACCAACTTCTATTAACTTAATAGAACAAATATACTGTTCTGGTTTTAGTTTCTCTGCTTCTTATTCCCATTTCCTTATCTACAGAATGAAAATCTTACCTAAGATTTCACTTTAAGTACTTTCCAATTAAAAGAGAAATAGAAAAAAATGTGGTTCAGCAAGTGAAAGAAGATCAGTGAGAAAATTTATGATAAAATAACTTAAAATAGATTATATCCTGAATAAGTCAACTACATATGATTATATTCTGAATAAGTCAGCTACATATGAGTTGTAGAAGTAATGTATTAAAGCATAGCATTCTCTTTTATTATTGTTCTAGATCATTTGGCAAGATGGAAAAATTAAACACAGATTTATAAATAATTGCTTTCAATGGGTAATCATTTCCATTAAAATGAAAAATTGTCAGATGGAATAAAGCAAAGAAAGGTCCAACTATAAGATGTTTTTAAAAGGCTCATTTTAATTGTAAAGACCGTTTGAAGGTAAAAAAAAAAATGGATGTACAGCTATACAGCTACATATCATGCAAACTATTAGCATACAAAAGTTTGTTTATCTGATATTCATCTCAAAATAGAGATCAAGACAAGGAGTTCTAGTAGAAATAAAGAAGATAAATTCAAAATAATAAAAGCGTTAATTCCTTACCTAATAACAGAATTTCAATATACGTGAAACTTAATTTGACAGAACTAAAGGGAGAAATAGACTTATCCAAAATCATAGTTGGATATTTAAAAAATTACTCTTCAGTAACTCAGGAAACAGACAAAAAAATCAGTTAGGTCAGACAAAATTAGATTACTATTCACCACACTTGACCTAATTCACAGTTATAAAAGTTTATACTGAAAAACCGAGGAGACCATTTTTCAGAGCGCACAAGAAATATTTACTGACTATAACCATATGCAGAAACATTTAATAAGTCTCAATAATTTTAAAGTATTGAAGTAACCTAGAATATACTCTTCATACACAATGAAGTTAATTAGAAATCAATACAAATAAGAAATCTAGAGCATCAACCTACAGTTGGTAGGTGCTCTATATCCAGGGGTCAAAAAAGAAGTCACAAATATTTCAAACTAAATAACAATAAACCCCCAAATGTCAAAATCTGTATGATATAAAATTAATGCAAATTTCAAAGAGCAAATAAAACACAGTTTAATAATTAAAGGGAAATAGTAAATATAAAAGGTGAAATAAACAAAATGGATAAAAGACAAAAATAAAGAAAACAAAATGGTTAAAATCCTAGCCATGCTAATCAAGAAAAAAATGTAGACAAAATTAAGTATATCATACATGACAAAGATGGCATCACTAAAAGAACCAAAGGCAGGAATATATACATACACACACACACACACACACACATATATACACACACACATATGTATGTATATACACATTTTTCTCATAAATTTGAAAACTTAGATGAAAATGACAAGTTCCTAGGAAACAAACAAATCCCTGCCAAAATGGACACAAGAAGATATATAAGTATATACATATACATGTGCATATGTGTAGTATAAACCCTGACAGTTGTTTTTTCTTTTTTGTAATGCAAGTGCCTGATTTAAACTTTGATTGCCTAGGCATCTACTTCAAAGTTTGCTATCTTGAGGAAACACATTGCCAACCACTAAATAAAGAGTCAGGCTACCACGCCTCTCCCTCCTCCCCCAACAACCCTGCCCCTTTGTTTCAGAGATCTTGGTTGATTTAGATAACTGGCCATTTGGGCCACTTGTTTGTCTTTTCCCATGCTTTAAATTCCTGCTCTTATGTTTTAAATTCATCAATAAAGAATGAACCCATGAAACCCTAGGCCCCCGCCCTTGACCCCAATAAAAACAGCCAAAGTCCTTAACAGACACCTCACCAAAGAAGATATATAGAAGGCAAATAAGCAAATGAAAAGATGTTCCACATAATATGTCATCAGAGAAATGCAAATTAAAATAACAATGAGCTATTAAAATGACCAAACTCTACAACACTGACACCAAATGCCTGTGAGCATGTCGGACATCAGGAACTCTCATTCATTGCTGGTGGGAATGCAACATGATACAGCCACTTTGGAAGAGAGTTTGGTGATTTCTTCCAAAACTAAACATACTCTTGTCATGGATCCAGCATTCATACTCCTTGGTATTTACTGAAGGAGTTGAAACTTATGTGCATACAAAAACCTGAACATGGATGTTTATAGTAGCTTTATTCATAATTTCCAAAACTTGGAAACAACCAAGATGTCCTTCAGTAGATGAATGGATAAGGAAACTGTGGTACATCCAAACAATGGAGTATTATTCAACATTAAAAAAGGAATGACCTACCAAGCTATGAAGAGACATGGAGGAACATTAAAGAAATATTATCAAGTGAAAGCAGTCAATGTGGAAATGATACATACTGTATGATTCCAACTATTCAACATTCTGGAAAAGGTAAAACTATGAAGTCACTAAAAAGATGAATGGTTTCCAGGGGTTGAAAGGAAGGGAGGGATGAACAGGGAGCACAGAGGATTTTTAAAGCAGTGAAAATACTCTATATACTTCCATAGATGGGTACATGTAATATACATTTGTTCTAAGCTATGAAATGTACAACACCAAGAGTGATCTCTAATGTAAACTGTGGACTTTGAATGATTATGATGCACCAATGTTAAGTTCATCAATTGTAACAAATATATCTCTGTGGTAAGAGATATGGATAATGGGGGAAAACTACGTATGTGTGGGAGCATGAGGTATATAGGAAATCTCAGTACCTCTCCTTCAATTTTCCTGTAAACCTAGAATTTCTCTACAAAAATTAAGTCTCAATTTAACAAAAGAAATATCCTACACACGCAAAAATTCGCTAACCATATGAGAAAAAAATTTGGTAAAATATTCTTCATCAAAATAAATAAATAAAGCCTCTGATTTTAAAACACACCATTAAAAGAACAAAAAGCAATTGAAAGACTGGGATAACATATAGGCAATACAGAATATATGTATTTGAAAATCTTAAAAAATAATTAATAAGAAAAACAGCCAATTTAAAGAAATGAACAAAAGACTGGGAAAAAAACATTCACAATGAGGATACATTTATCAACAAGCACATTTTTAAAAGTGCTTAGTGTCATTATTCATCAAAGTAATATATATTTAAACAGTAGGATACCACTTCACACCAACTAGAGTGGCTAAAATTAAAACGACACATGGCATCTAATTTTGGCAAGCATATGGAGCAACTAGAAATCTTACTTTTTTTTTTTGGTAGTTTTTTTTGGTAGGAGTGTAAACTGGTACAACCATTTTGGAAAGTGTTTGATTGTTTCACATAAATTTAACATAACCTATGAACCAACTATTCCACTACTAGGTATACCCAAGGGAACTAATATCTATGTTTACAAAAAGAATTCTTAAAAAATGATTGTAGCAGCTTTATTAATAATAACCAAAAATGAAAAAGAAATAAAGCACATGTCCAGTAATTGGAGAATAGATTGAAAAAACTGAACAATTTAAACAAATATAGGGGAGTATCAAATGTTGGCTGAGTCTGAAGAAGGTTTAAAATATTCACTGTGGACAATGGTAGAGTAAATTGAACATATGGACTTGGTGACGTCTCTGGGAAGTGTTGTGAGGGCACATTTGAAATTGGTGACCATCTGTACTTTTTTGCTGATTTTTCTCTATTATTTATAAGTTCTTAAATGAGTCATAGAGACAGCAAGTATTTAGATTCAGCAAAAGTTGAAGTTTTACTAGATGAATGCAACCAAAATTTAGAGGGGCAAGGGAATTTAGGATACTGGTGAGGATGTGTTACTGAAATGGTAGACCACGAGATATCTAATTAGAAAGGAGAAGAGTGAAGAAAATAGAGGAGTGATGGATTGGGAGAAAGTAAAAGAGTTGGTACTTTTGTGATTGTGACCTAAATTTTGACTGCGGGCGTGGGTTACTGAAGTGGAGAAAAAGAGGTCAACTGAAATGAGATTGTGAAGAGGCTGACCAGGAAGCCTTTGGATTTGTAATCCAATTAGTTATTGGAGTTCCCTAAAATAAAGGTAGGGCTTGAGGTAAGGAAGAAAACTGAGCCAAGGTTCAAAGGATGTGATGAACAGAACTATATGGCAAGGTAGATGGGAGAGAGTAGCAATGTAGAACGGAAAATGGTGGTGTAGCTGAAGGACTAGCACTCAATACAGTTAAGTTTTTATATTTACATAAGTGTGACGAAGTAATAGGGATCAAGAAGGAGCAAGTACAATTCCTAATCCTGAGAGGCCACGAGAATCTAAGAACTCACCATCTAAGGAGATTGCAGGGAAGAAGTTTCCTCAGGGAAGATTCAGATTTCATTTACCGCAGGAAGGAGGAGAGAGCCTTTGACATAGAGAAGTCTGTTGGTTTGGGAGAGCAGTCAGAAAGAACAATGAAGAGTTAGTAGATGGGGAAGGAGAATAAAGGGGTTGTGGACCCACCAGGTAAATTAGGAGAATTATTGCTGTGGTTGGTGGTTGTGGAGGGTCGCTGACTGGGATGAGGGGCTTGATGCATTATTCTCTCTCTACAAATACTTTGATTGCTGAATATTCTGAATAAAAACTCAGGATAAAATTGAACTCTTAATTACCAAACACATTTTTCATTATTCACAAGATCCAAGAAAAAGCCTCAAGTTTTTGTTTGTACAAACTTCTTTTGCTTTCAACAGTGCTCATACTGATTGTGTAGGATCCCAAAAAGGAAACCCAACTCTAGTCTCGGGAAGGCGCGGATCCACAGACACTGAAGACCGAGCTTGATGCAAACGCAAGAGGTTTTATTAAGCGGAGCTCCGGGTCGACACGTATCTCTCGCAGGAGACAGAGGAGTCGACCCCGAACCTTAAGGGGCAAGCTCTTTTATAGGATTCGGAAGCATAAAGCGGGAAAAGGTTGGCGCGGTCTTACATGATTGGCTAATTTAAAACATTTAAACAGTTACATTTTATGGCGCGAATTGCTATGGCGCGAAGCAATTATCAGGTTACACACACGCGTCCCCATCTGGACCCCCTCCACCCCGACCCTCCCAAACTTATCCCTCTGGAGCACTCTCTTGTTCTCAATTTTCCCCGAACAGTTTAGGGCGAGTCTTCTATGAATAGAGTCAGTCAGGATCGATAAACGTTCCCCCTTATACCAGGAATCCTTAGGGTGTGGAGGTGCCTGTCTCTAAGGTATTAACTTTTAAATTTTTAATATAATTTACTTCCTTCAATTGTTTGGTAGTCCTAGTTAATAAAGGTAACTTTTGGCTGAATTTTTGCTCTAAGAATTATTGGCTTTACTTCTCTCAGCTATTTCTTTTGAAGAGAGAGAAAGAGAAAAGACAGTGCGGCTTCACATAGGCAGGGGGCTTTCTTTTCATTATCTTGAAATATAAACAAATGTCAAGCTGTGAATAAATACGGATATTGTAATAGCACAGTCACACAGAAGGGATTTCTTGGGAAAAGTTTTCAATATTTTTAAACTTCAGAAATAAATTCGTTTACCTTAACATGGCATCTATACTTAAACACGCAGCCTCTTCTTTTTCTAACACTATCCTCTTTTTCCCCCTTATCAGTCTTGCTTTGATTTTGCAGCTGCAAAGCATGCCTTTTCTTTCCAACTACTATTATCTTCTTTATATCTGTGGTCCCTGAAGAGGCAATTTACGAAAGTAGCCAGGCTTTCAGTCACCCAATTCTCAACTTGATCTCTTACAACCGACTTTCAGCCCTGTCTCCTCAGTTAAGACTCCTTTTATAAAGTAGCTACTGCCCTTATGAAATTAACTGGTCCATGTTTTCTACACATTTCTAAGGTCTCAACCTCCTTACATATACCCACTCATCTCCCTAATTATGACTGCTTTGTTATCTTCATCATATCTTTATATTCTTCCTACTTGAAAAACCCAATAAATCTTCCTATTCCCTTTCAAAAATATCTGTTAGATGTCTGTTCACAGCAAAAGAATTCCCTTTCACTTTCCAGTTAGAATATCAGCAACTTTCCCAGTGATTTCTAAGTTTTACTTATTCGACAGAACATATTTACCGTTTATTACCCTGTCATCATGTCTTCTATTCTCTTTCCAGTGGTCTTTATCTTTGCCCATGTCTTCAATTACCATCCAATCAATTCCCAATCCATGGGTCTCTCTACTCATGACATGTTCTGCTTGATTCAATTTGCTATCTATATCTTTACCAGTGACATCTTCTTGTACGTTCCATTGCCATCTAAAACTTAATGTGACAAGGTCAGATTCTTCAAATTTCCTGCTAAGCACCCTTCCACTCTTCCTAACTCCCTTACTCTCTCAATTTTACCAATGTGAAATTTGGGCGTTAACTTTAATACTTTTTTAATCTCTCCCTCAAGGCCTTATTAACTGATTTGCCCTGTATAATCTCCATAAAGATACTTCTTTCTTTATCCCTAGATTAAAACTCTTACAAATCTCCTTACTTTTATGCTTGGGTACTGTACATTCGTTTCCCCTGATGTCCCGATTTCTCCTCTATTACACTGTTTTCTTATAATACACTCACATATTTCATTATTGAAGTTAATATTACTTTTCCACAAGGAAATCCATCTTAGTTTTATTTTATTATTTTCTAATAGTCTCCTAAAGGAAAAAATCAGAAGAAAAGATATATCTTCACTTCCTTAGTTCTGCATCTGTTCATATATGTTCTTACACCTATTAGTTCAGTTTCTCATGGACTCTTCATATATATAATACCTGATCTAAAATGCATCAGGTATTTTTTTTTCTCTTAGTGACATCTTGTTTAATGAAAAACAATCCATGGGGTTTATTTGTACTTAATAAGTACATATTCTAAAAATGAAGCTATTCCATTGCAAGACTTCAGATGTTTCTAAGATAAGAGAATATTCAATAAAGTTTCCAACTCCTATAAATGACTGTAGATATTGAAATAGACCTATTTGAGATTTTGTGAAGGGCTGCTTTCTTTGGATAAAATATTAAACCAATTGTTTCCCAAGTTTCCTTCCTTAATTCTATAATTCTACTCTATGATTTTTATGAATTTTCTTGAGGCTCATTCCTATTGCTTTGTCACTTGCCTGCTAGAAGTGTTTCATATAATCATAGTTAAAGAAGCTAATCAAATAATATAAGGCTAAATAATAGTTATCAAACAAAATTTTGATAGTAGGTAGTATCACATTACCATTTTGAAATTTAGATAATAAGTTGAACTCCACTAGAGGAAAAGTTAGAGTTTAATTTTTCTGGATTGTGTTGAAATGTCTAAACAATATATATACTAATGCACCATAAATAGGCTAAATGTTTAAACTTTGTGAAAAAGAGAAAGTATTCACGACATTGCTGATAGATAAAATGAAAAATTTATGTAAAAGTCATTCCTAGGTCTTATCCTATTAATAAAGTTTAATTCTGACTACCACAAGCACACTCACAGATTTTAATATTAAAGAGAAGGTTTTAGAACACCTTATATGTGATAAAGATATGTCAATATATTTTATCTTATGTTTTATGTGGAGGGCACGTGTATGTGTGTGTGTGGGTGTGTACATAATTATTTGCAGATAGTTGGCAATTGTGTAGTACTGTTTGATCCCTGTAGAAGGGATATAAAGCCATTTTCTATGTAGAAATCTGAAAAAAAAAAGATTTACTAAATTATTTCCTTGTCTAACTTGCTGCTAGACTTAAATAAACTATAACTTGCAAATATCGAATAATCTTTTAGGCCTAATTTGTTGTATTCTAGTTAGAATTAAATTTTGAACTATCTGATCTAAAATATTACCAAAATTAACATCTACTTTGTATATTATAATTGAAAAAATAGTGCTTCATATTCTAATCAAGTAAAAGAGTTCTCCTTCTTCCTTTTTTTAATTGCGCCAAAAGACTGGGATATTTATTAATGCATCTCTGCCTCCAAACTTCCCATTCAGGAAAAGTTGAGCTTTTTTTTAAAACATACAATCTTGGAGAAGAAAAAGTGAGTTAAATTTCAGAAATTTCACTAGGTAGCCGAGTATCTGGTGTATAGTAACATTTATAGACAGTCACTGTATCAATTAAAGAAATGAGAGTCTCTACCTGGTTCTGGTAAGCCATATATATATATATACTCTAGCTCCTTCAGTAAAAGCTTTCAAATGAGCTCTGGATAAGCATTATAACAGCTGTATTTTAAGTTGGCAGAAAATGAAGTCAGTCATTTCAAAGTGTTAACTTGCTTGCATAATGTACACATAATTTTTGGTAAAGTATTTTCACTTTATTATACAAGTTGCCAAATCAACATAGCTGTATGGATCTTAGTTATACGAACAATTTTCTTTAAAAGACTTTATGTTTTATAATTGCCCAAACTCAAGGATTATATTTTTTATCTTATTTTTAAAACACAAATTGAATATATCTTTTATTCTGGTTTTCAAGATGAACTTTAAATATAGCAAAAACTAGACAGGCCTTGCTATCATTTTGTGTCTTTTTCCTACAGCCTAGCAAACTTACCTTTCTTTTTATGCGTGTATGCACTGGTTGAGGAATTTAAAATTGTTTATATTTTTTCAAGCTTTATGAAATAGTTTTTAAAAATTAGAGACCTTGAGGGCCCAGCCCCATAGCTGAGTGGTTAAAGCTCTGCGTGCTCTGCTTTGGTGGCCCAGGTCCATGGGTTCGTATCCCTTTTCACAGACATACTCCACTTACCAGTCATGCTGTGGTGGTGTCCCACATACAAAATAGAGGAAGATTGGCACAGATGTTAGTTCAGGGCTAATCTTCCTCAAGCAAAAAAAGAGGACGATTGGCAACAGATGTTAGCTCAGGGTGAATCTTCCTTAGCAAAAAAAATAAATAAATAAATAAATTAGGGAGGCTGATTTCAGAGATATTAAGCAGGAGATGAAATAAAAGACCACAGCCTGTGAAAATATTATTTGCTTAAAAAATTTATAAAGGATATTAGTCATTTTCATTGTTATTTATCTGTGATTGTGTATAAATATAAAGGTTGATTCTGCAATCACTATGTACCTCTTACGAGTAACATGACTTTGGCTCTTCCATATTTTACTCCAACTCCTTTTAACTCATCCTAAATATCACATCCTAAGGGACATCTTCTCTGCCTTTACAACTAGGTCAGCCTCCTCAGCCCCTTTAAGCTGCCACAGCACTCCTTGCTTCCCCAGTTGTGACTCGCTATCTTTGAAATTTTTCTAAAACATGGAATCCATATCATTCGTATTCACCTGTCATCTCTACTCAGGGGTTAGAATAAGATTTATAGGGAGAGCCATAAATATCACACTTGGAAATATCCATCAAAATAAAAATTTTAGTAATTTTGACTTAGAAAATAAACGTATGGATTCACTCATAAAATTACAATAAATGAATGTACAAAGATGTTTGTTTCATGACTCCTCAAAAAAAAAGTCTAAATACCCATACCTATTTAAAGTAATGAAGTTAACAATAAAATTCTGTTATAAAATTGTCTCTAAGCTATATTATTAAACACATAAACATAATGTGAAAATCAATGTACATGGCATATTTCTTTTATAAAAATAAATGCATAGCTAGTATATTCATTTTTCATAGAAATATACCTAAGAAACTTGTTTACAGAAGGTATGTTTTTTAAAAAGGAGGGAAGGGGGACTTACTTTTAAGATATTTTATATTATTTTATTATATTTGAATTTTCTTACAATATGCACATTGCATATCTTTTACTTAAATGTCAACAAGGGTTATATCAGTAGTGCAAATATGGGCCATTTTTTTTATCTCTCCTCTCCTTTTCAGAATTAAAATCCAAAAAACTCTTACATAAGTAATCAGATGATTAAATAATTATGTAAAATAGACAATATGCTACAGTTCACTAATTTATACTAAAACTGTTTGAATTTAAAATAGCTGATACAGCCTTTAAAATGGTCAAAATCAAAAAGAAAATACATTCTCATAGATTAAAAGAAATTTAGAACTATAAGTAAACAGAGTAATATGGATTGAAGAAAGCATGTCAATATTTTTATTTTGGAACTAACGTAAACTTATTTTCCTTACTTACAAACGTGTTAATTTATATTTGTGTTAAAAAAATAAGACAATATTGATGAATAAAATAAAAGCTCCTTTTTATAACTCTCTAAATCACAATTCAGTAGAAAATTCTTGTCTTTCATGTGAGCTTAACATTCTTGACACATCCAAACACTGACAGCTAGACTAGTTCATTAAAATTATCCTTTCTGAAATCTTTTAAAGATCATAGTCACTGTTCATAGTTGGGGATAGAAACAACAAATAAACTGGAATGATTTTTTCAATCAGTTAATATTTTGCAATTTTGCGTATACGTACAAATACTTGTATTTTTTTTGAAGTTCCATAACATAAAATTTATTACCTAGAACTATATTTTTCTCATTTCATAATAAATAGAGAAAAATATTTTAAACTTTTTATGTGTATATGTTGACTATTCAGTTACACTGTTGATTACTTGATTAGAAAATAATACTTGAAAATGATTTTTTCATTGCAAATCAAATGCTCTTGGAGATCCTGAAAACATGATTTTCTTTTTAGAATTATTAAGACTAATCTTTCCTTGCTATAAATCTCAAGTAAACAATATTCTCAATTCTTTAATAGTATTCAGAAAGCATCACATTTGACAGATTGTTCATCTCTAATTATGAGGAACTTGGATCTCTAGAAGGGAAGATTATACAAATAAGCCACAATGGCATACTTATCTAAACATTGTTTCTATTTGCTTGTTTGAAAGGAAAGTTTTCTAAAATGCATTTTGAACTAACACAGCATCATTGGTTTCAGTCATGTAGTTTTCTAGGCGCTTTTGAATGAAAGGATGCAATCAAAGACATAAATATCTATGAAATCTTTATACAGATGGTGTGTGAAGTCCATGTGTGCATAACATCACTGAGGAAGAGCATGGAACAAGAATAGGTGTGAGTCTAAAACTAAGACTTGAGGAAGTCCCACAGTAAATGACTTTATAATATGTTTACAGATAAAATACAGATCTTACCTATACCATATTTCTTATTAACTAGATTATCTTTTAATTTAATTCTTAAAATTTTCACCTGTAGGTGAATATGGTTAACTAATATCAAAGTGCTATCAACAGTACTGTTGGTGACGAGAGGTCAAGTCTTAACAAAGATGCATTATGAAAATATATAAACTCAAAATAATGGCAAAATTAAAGCCAAATATACTTATTTTATAAATATCATTTATAATTAGGGATATATATCTTAAGAGCATTTGGCATACCAAGTTGAGTCTTTACTTTGACTTAGTTTCTGATACTATACAATTTTTCTAAAGATTTACAGACATTATTTACTTTTAATGTTTTATTGTGGTTATGGTTATGATTCATGGGCAAGAAATATTTGTTTTCTTAGAATAACAATAGTATTAATTTTATTTTAATTCACCCAGACCTATTCTAATATGGTTTTTTAAATTTATACTCTTTTACTTTAGCAGGTAGATGCCAAGTAGTAAAAACTAAAGTAATAAGTAAACAAGCAAGTTAATAAATAAATAGAATAATAAACAAATTAAATAAATAATCTCTTGCATGATTGACAGTTTTCACTGGTCATGTGCAATATGCAAAATCCCAGTGGAAAATATATTAAATCAATACGGAAAAAATGTAAAACCAAGGTTAGATATGTGATTTATGTGTAATCAATGGCTCAGTTAGGGAGAGGCTGAGATTATAGCATATCAAAACAACACATCAATATAAAAATCTCTTTTTGTTGTGAAGATACTGCCTTAGGCTTTAAATATACAAATTTAACAACTTTCAAATTAACATAGCTAAGAATATAACGCCAAGAGGAAAACTTTTAAATCAATGCTTTGAATGATTTTAAATGAATTTGAAAAGAATGATTGTTTTAAATGATTCAGTTTTCATTTAAATGAAAATGATTTAATATTTATCAGTTGAAGGGATTGGAGGAAAAAGAGATAATTTAATTGCAAAGATATCTTATCCTCTCCCCTTAGAATATGTCTATCTTATTCTTAGAAGACAAACAAACCACTTGAAACAAAACCAGACAAATAATCTGAGCTAACTCAGGGGGTAAAGTGATGATACATTTTGACTTTAGTCTCCTTTCTATGTAATACAGATTTGAGTATTTGGCAGTTCAACTCTACAGAGTTCTTAAGATATAGCACTCAATGAAAACTACCACAGGCAAATCTACTTTCTGTTTTCCAAGGAACTGAAATTATGTACATTTCAAATTAGGAGAGAATGAGCCCCTCTATACTTTCCAAGTTTAAAGATGTTCACTGGGCCGGCCCCGTGGCTTAGCGGTTAAGTGCATGCACTCCGCTGCTGGTGGCCTGGGGTTCGGATCCCGGGCGCGCACTGATGCACCGCTTCTCTGGCCATGCTGAGGCCGCGTCCCACATACAGCAACTAGAAGTATGTGCAACTATGACATACAACTATCTACTGGGGCTTTGGGGAAAAAAGGAGGAGGATTGGCAATAGATGTTAGCTCAGAGCAGTCTTCCTCAGCAAAAAGAGGAGGATTAGCACAGATGTTAGCTCAGGGCTGATCTTCCTCACAAAAGAAAAAAAAAAAGATGTTCACTAATTCCACAATTTAGGCAGGTCTCTGCATAAATTGAATCAAAGAGCACATGTTGTCAAAGGAGTCTCAGTATATCCTATATAACTAAATATTACATATGCAATTGTCACCCTTATTCAATACATTTTTCTTGCCATCCTAGCTGTTTGTCCCCCAAAATTCAAACACAGAATAACTGCTTTCCAGTAGAAGAACACTAGTATCATTTGACTTATTCTTGCTTAGAAAACCTTTATAAAATCTATTGAACCTCTCAATATTGGTTGAGTATAGTGTAAGCTACTATTGGTAAGGCAGTCTATATTAGCTTATACACACACACACACACACACACACACAAAGGTATAATAGCACTCCTTTTCTTTAATAATGAAAAAGTCACTGATGATATTTTTTTAATGAACATAAATACAACTTAAATATTGTTCTCTAGTCCATCCTCATCTTTTCTTGAGTCTCTAAATTAAACTATTTAATTATGTGTGGCAAGCAGAACAATGGTCCTACAAAGATGCACATTTTCCAATCTTAGAACCTGTGAATATTTTACCTTTCACTACAAAATAGACTTTGTAGATGTAATTAAACTAAAGTTTTTGAGATGGAGAGATTATCTTGAATTCGTGGGGCCAATGTAACCACAAGGGTTCTTAAAAGTGGGAGGCAGAAGAGTCAAAGACAGAGAAGGAAATGTGACAATGGAAGCAGAAACGAGTTTGGAAGAGGTTACACTGAAGGATTTGAACATTGAAGAAGGGACCACCAGTAAAAGAATTAGCTTTTGGAAGCTGCCAAAGGAAGTATAAATGTTAAACTCTAAGAGACTTCTGAAGGAACCAGCCCTATTAACTTGACTTTAGTCCAGTGAGGCTGATTTTGCACTGATGACCTCTAGAACTGTAGGATAATAGATCTGTGTTGTTTTAAGTCACTAAATTTGTGATAATTTGTTATAGCAGTAATAGAAAACTAATATACTATGTAACCATTAAGTTGTTATATTTTTAGAGATTTTGCTGAATTACATATGAAAGAGAGACTTATTGTCTTATTTGGATTTATCTGTAGATATTCAATAATAGGTCTTCATTCAAACTCTCCAATTTAAAATTTTCCTTGAAAGACAAAGTCTCTTAGAAATATGTAATGTTATTTGCTAAAACAAAAGGTATATTTTGGATTCTATTGGCAAACAAGAGAGACATGTACTTGGCTCCTTTCCCTACTCAGATTTATTTTTTGAATATTTATTGAAGATAAATAACTTTACTTACATTTCATGATTTTTAATAAAAAAGAAAAAAAAAAAACCTCAGTTGATTAAATTATTAGTCAGAATCCTGCTTTGTGGTCTCAACTTCAGCCTTCACAGATAATAGATGACCTCAGAAATTATTTAATTACCTTATAATATATGTTCTACACATTATTTAGGATTGTTTTCTTGGATTTTAAAATGGGTTGCAAATGCAAGTTACTATTATCATTAAATTGCTAGTTTTCTGTTACTCAACAATCACATTCCTTGATGTTACCTTATGTAAAAGTTTCCATAGAATAACTGACTACCTTCCTGAAGTTAATCTAATATACAAAAATTACAATGGAAAGAGCATGGGCATTTACTTTTCTCATCGTATTAAAAAGAATTGGAAAACTGATCACTAGGAGCAAGAGAAGGAAGAAAGTGATAAGCAAGAAATATTTTAAAAGACTTAAAGAATCCAAATAGAGTAATGCTCACTTAGCTTGGCAATTTTACATTCTAAATGTAAGCACACAGGCTGAAGTGAGGAAAATTTTACTCAGAAGCAATGACAGGTTTTGTGTAATTTATACCAGTGGGGCTGGATTAGGCATATTTGTTTTTACTCTAAGCATAAGTCTTAAGAGTATAGAGTCCTGCATTGCGTACTAACTGTAAATTGGTAGTAGCAAATCAAAAACCATAGCACTGAGAACATCTGGCTTCTGCCCAAAGATGTACAGAGCTAAATGGTGGGACACTTCCCTTCTTATGGCAGAAACCAAGCTGAACTTACTTCAAATTCATGACTGGCAGCAGAGCAAATGACTGGCCCCAAATCTAAGAAAAGACAGTTTTTGAAGGGAGGGAGTAGATGCAAATTCACCCTTACTGGGATAGATACAACTAAAGGCATTAGCGTTTGGCTAGAATTGCTGACAAATTATTGAAGACCAAGTACAGGCTGGCAGGATAGTGTGAAATCCCTGGAGGGAGGGGTCAAAAAATACAGGCTATTGTTCCTAAATCTTTACAAAATCATCTTTGAGAAATGTCTTTTGTCCTGCAGACCTAGAGGAAAGGCAGCCTTGTAAGAGGAGTGAGAAACTCAACCGAGATTCTTCCCCTCTCTATCTCTTCTGTGGAACAAAAGCCTTAATTTGTGTCTGGAGAGGAGGAGGGTGTGTGTGTTTGTGTGTGTGTGCAACACTGTCAGCCTTAGGGCATTAGTGAGAAACTCATCGAAAGAAGAGAACGTGGTGGATGCAAGGGGCAGAAAGAGGGATGCCAAACTGCACTCCGATCCAAGACGAGGTAAAACTATAGAGATATAAAACAGATAAGTAGTTGCTGGATGTTGGAAGAGGGAGGGGAGAGGGGCTGACTGCAAAGGAGCGTCACATGGGAAATTTAGGGTGATGGAACTGTACTGTATGGCATTGGAGTGGTGAATACATGACTCTATGCATTTGTCAAAACCCATAGAACTGTAACATCACAAAGAAGGGTCTGACTGAATACTGTGATGGGGCTTAGGACACACTATCCCAAAATTTGGTCCTTGGCGCCTTGAATATGTTAAGCTAAAGGAGTTTGAGAAAACAGCAGAAGCAGGAAGGTTCCTCTGACCTACTCTCCCTCCCCTGCTCCTTCCTCTTTCTTCCCTGAAACAGCTCATAATACCCTCAAGTGAGAGGTGCCCTCCCTATACTGTAAGAAAAGTAGCACCCTTGTCTCCAAAGACAAAGGGACCCAGAGAAGAATCCTAACAAACAGGCCTTGCTAAGTTTCTCCCAGTTTACTACAATTGCCTCACACTCCTTAAACTATCATATTCTTTGAGGACTGTGTGCTCTTCATCAAACCTAGCATCAAAGTACACAAGTATAACTGTTTATTTTGATATTCATTTCTTTGTGAAGGCTCTTGTGTCATGTAAAACTTATATTTTATGTTTTTCTCCTGTTAATCTGTCACAGTTTAATTTTCAGACCCAGCCAGGGCCCCTAAGAAGGTCAAGGAGAACATTTTCCTCTACTACAGCAGATTTAAAAAAATTCATCTAGACTATCAGGGATCTCAGCATCAAATACAGACTATAAAACTTAATCTAACTGTGTTACAAATATATGACATAACATCACTGAATGGATGGGGAAGAAGAGGATCTGATCTAAGTAACTTTGGTAAAGATTCTTTTGACCGGATATCATAAGGCTGAAGACAAAAACATCTATGCATAAACACGATACAACTCTGAAACTATATGTATACTAAGGTTGAACAAATAAGTAAATTACTTGAAGATAACAGTAGCCTAACTCCTAATGGCCAAAGAAAAAGTACAAATGCTCAAGAGGGAAAAGATTAAAATGAGCCTTGTTTTGAAAGATTCAAGTTGGAAATAGTATAAACTTAATTTAATTTTAATATATATAGATAGATAGTTACAGAAGTTATTATACATGTTTTGTTATACACACAGACATTTCCCAGCTTTGTCCACTCAGAGGGCTAGAATCAGTGACAGCACAGTAGCAATGAGCACACCTTGCACCCAGTCTTTGGTTTCTAAATATTCTTTAATTAGAGAAACTAGGCCTCTTTAGAGAAATGGCTGATTCTAGATCTAGGGTAAGGAAAATGCAAAGTAAGCCTGGAGTTCTTGTAGTACTAGAAAGTAAGGAAGTGCTGAACAAAAAGGGTACATGTCAAAAAACACAGGCGCTCCAAGTAGCCTGCAAAAGCCTCGGTGGCCATAACTGAAAAAATTTGAGCAAAATAGTAAATAATGATAGTATTGGATTGTAACCTGAGTTAAAAAAAAAACAAATATCCATGAGTCTATAATGATATAAATATATGATTGAATAAATAAATGGAGGAGAAAATAAGATAAATCTTTCTTATAGGATAATTTCAATGAATACATGTTGATAGGGCTCAGGATACATTACACCAAAATATAGCACCTTGGCATGTTGAATGTTTTAAGCTGAAGGAATTTGAGAAATGGTAGGTGCTGGAAGGACTCTCTAACCTCCTCTCCTGAACTAGGCCATAAGACCCT
Organism: Ceratotherium simum simum; assembly: GCF_057802395.1. NCBI lineage: Eukaryota > Metazoa > Chordata > Mammalia > Perissodactyla > Rhinocerotidae > Ceratotherium > Ceratotherium simum. The sequence goes on along the minus strand of NC_141918.1, from coordinate 25,850,960 downwards.
CATGTGAGAGGTGCACTCCCTATACCAAAAGGGAAAAGCATTCTTATCTCCAAAGATGCAGGCACACTGAATGGAATCTGAGTGAACAGGCCTTGCTAAGTTTCCCCCAGTTTACTGCACGTAGCTTATACTTTTTTGTCTTAGCACATTTTTCCAAGACTTTCTACTCTTCATCAAACTTAGTATAAAAACACTCAGTGTTAACTGTTTCTTTTGGTCTTCATTTCCTTAATAAGACTCTCGCGTCATGTAAAATTGATATTCAATAAATTAGTGTGCTTTTATTTTGTTAGTTTGTATTTTGTTACAGAGCCCCATACAAGAACCAAGAAGGGTAGAAGGAAAAGACGTTTTTCCCTCACCTACAATGTACAATCAGTGAGGGAAATAGAAAATTTCCATCAGAATACCATGGTAATAACTGTTACAGGCGAGATTCATTGATGAAGGACAAAATTAGTGGACAAACTTAAAAGGAAAACTAGCTATTTGCATACCTCAATATAGCTTCCCCTCAAATTTCCTAATTATTCTGATAGTTTTAAAAAATTATCAAAAATTTTCTGTTACCTCTCTATCAAGGAGTAAGAGTTCAACCACCCTCTTTTTCACTGGAGATCAGTAAATAACTTCTAACAATAGAGTTTGAAAGGAAAAACTGGTTGAGTGGAGGAGACTGAGTAGACTAGACAAAATAATTCAATGTGGGATTCAGAACTGGACCTCAGAATCAAAGAAGTACTTTAGTAAATAAATTCTGTAATTTTATTAGTATTGGTTATTGCAAGGAAATTAACATTAGGAGAAGATGGGTGAAAGTTCTATGCGAACTTTCTGTACTAATTTTTTAAACAGCTTTGAAATATAATTTGTATATCATAAATTCACCCATATACAATTCAATAATTTTTAGTATACTTACAGAATTATGCAACAATCATAAAAATCTAATTTTAGAACATTACATCACCCCCAAAACAAACCCTGTATCCATTAGTAGTTAGTCCTCATTCCTTCTCACCATGATCTCTTCCCAATCTAGGAAACCACTAATCTACTTTCTGCCTCTAAGTTTGCCTATTGTAGACATTTCATATAAATGGAATCATTCAATCTGTCTTTTGTGACTGGCTTCTTTCACTTAGCCTAATGTCTTCAGATGTTCATCCATGTTGTAGCATGTATCAGCACGTCATTAATTTTTATTCCATTGTACAGCTATTCTGTTTTATAAATGGATAATAAAACCACACTTTTTATCCCTTCATCAGTTGGAAATTTGGGTTGTTTTCTACTTTTTGACTATTATTAAAAATGCTACTATGACACTAGTGTACAAACTTTTGTGTGGACATATATTTGCAGTTCTCTTGGGATTATACCTAGGACTAGAATTGCAAGGTCATGTGGTAATTATACGTTTAACATTTTGAGGAGCTGCCACACTGTTTGGGGTAGTTGCCTTGCAGGAAAGGCACCTCTGCATTGACTTTAGATAAGAAGGGATTGTTAGCTCTCAATAGGGGGGACTAGGCAACTTTTGCAGGCTCGGGGCTTTCAGATGTCTAAGGATTCAACACTTGGGGGCATGTGTCATGTTAGGGCCCTGTATTTCCCCAATGATGCCCCTGACCTCATTTGGTTGAGTTTTGAAGCTTTTCTGGACTTCAGCCCTTTGAGCTATTAAGTCCTTGGCTTGGCCTCTGCTTTGCCTGCCCTCCAGCTGCAGGATGAGAGTCACTTTACACCTGCCAAGGACACCCTTTGGCTTTCACACTTGCTTTTCAATTACCTATTAATCTCCTGCAGTTGTTCATTACCTTTTTCAAGGGTATCAATGGTGTTTGGCAATAGCTATCCTATCCCGTTGTCTTTATGTTTACTATTTCCCTGGTGCCTCTCAAATGTTTGATAAATGGCACTAGCTAACACATTCCTTTTCACTGTTAGACTCAGCCAACTCATGACCTATGAGACTTCTAACAAGTGGACCACCACCTTGTGCCAGGGGCTGTCTGTGCTCCACTCATCACCAATGAAGTTTCCTCATTACTAGCAGGGAGACTGATGAGGTCCAGTTACAAATATTGTCACCTTCTTTCTTGCACCACTCCTGAGAATTACTGTCACTAGTCTGTTTCTGTGGAAGCAGTAGCTGAGACAGAGTTTATCATGTGGAGTATTAATTAAGGATCAACACCTGTGGAAGGATGAGAGCGAAAGCAGCACTGGGCAGAGGGAGAGGTCACACTAACGCACGCGTGACAAATTAGGCCAACTTCAAGAGGATCTCTGGAATGAATTTGCTCCATCAGCATTGTTCTACATTGGGAGTGACTGTGTTGATCCATCAGTGGATATGGGCCACACAGGAAAAACGTGGCCTTGGGTGAAGTTGTTCTCTGCAGCTGAGTCAAACCCTAATGCAGATCCCAGATGGAGTAATAAGTCCTTCTGTGAAGAGAAATCTCGGTGGTGCACCATGCCTACACCCGTATATCTAACAGAGGGTAGGGTTAAAAATAGAATACTCATTTCTAACTCTTAGTCTAATATTCTGACTCACTATGTTGTTCTAGGCAGAGAAGGAGAGCAATATTTTCCTACAATTGAGAACTAGTTAAAAGATGTTTTTGTTTTTGTTTTTTCTATGACTTTTTTCTTAAACCAATACTGCTGTCAGTGATACCTTCCCTCCATAAATGTTTATGGTAAATAGGGTTCCTATCACACAGTCTGCAATGTGTGTATGTCTGTTTTTCTTTTCCAGCTGTGTGTTTCACAGTCCTAATGTTTAACTGTTTACATACAGATTGCCTGTTATAGTGTCTACACAAATCATGCAGGCTAAATTATAAAGTAAGCCAGGCAGAAGAATAAATTTAAAAGTAGACATATTTTTCCCTCTGTGATAAAAATATGTTTATTTTGAATAACTTGGGAAATAACTTTACAATATATATATATTTTTAAGTAATAAGTCCACTTCTTAGAAGTAACAACTTCTCTTTCCTAGGTATCATTGTCTTTTCTATTTGTTTTCTTAGCTTTATTTCTATTTTTCCTATTATGTCACACTATATTTTGGATTTCAACAAGTTGACATTGCAATTTTCTGGTTAAGAAATAGAACATTGTACAGAGCATCTGGCTGCAGACGGTAAGATATTTAGAGTCAGAAACTAAGACGTTAAGAAATAAAGTCCCTTATCAAAAGTACAAAACATAGCTTTGTAGATAATGACATAAAAGTCTGGTTTTCTTTCCACTGCTAATTTTTAAATCATGGAATACCAAAAAAAGTAAAATATATGGGATGTATGCAAATTTAGATAAAAACAGATGAGTGAAATACTTTTTACATGCCTACATTTATCATTGTAAGCATCCTTAAACAAATGCAATTCATTCTATAATATTTCATTTTTTCTTGTTTTACCGCCTCCATAATGTCAATTTGATGTATGTAGTAAATTTTTCTTCAAGTTGAATAATATTCCTATGTATCTGTAGCAGATGCTTTTCTATACCAAATGATTCTTAGCCTGTCCTCATCAAACACATAAAGTCATTTTGAAATTGCATGCATGCAAATGAGAATTACATGCATGTAAATTTGCATTTGAAATTACTAAATTATCTTTCTATTTCCATTCTTTATTCTCAACAGCAAACTATTTTTTATATCTTAAAAGAATATATTTGGTTCTAAGCTCAGGATGTTTATGACATTAAAGTCAAAACAGAGTTTACATCCAAGTAATAGGACCAGAACATTTGTTGTTATAATGATCTATTTGGCGTTTTAATTTTAAAAATTTTAGAACTAAGGACATAGAGCTCCATAGGCCAAATTTTTATTTAGAATTTTTTCCAGAGCAAAATGATAACTATCTAAACCACAGGTATTTTATAAACCCACAGTATTTTTAATAAAAGTGTGTTTCCTTATAATATTATGAAAGGCAGAAAACTCAAGGACTCATGAAAATTGCCAAGAAATATATGTCTAATGTTTCAAATTAGTTAAAATTATGTTCTTATTTTCTAGTAGGGGAATTTTTTATTAAATGCTTTAGATTCAGAGAGTAGCTTACATAAAATTACCTAGTGCCCTGTGATTTCCTAAGTTTTATTTCTTGTGGTTTTTTAAAAAAAAAAATGAGGACTATCACAAGGAGATGATCCGAAGTTATAGACTTATTCAATTTTTGTCACTATTTATGCTATGAATACGTTGAAATTCAACATGACAATGAAAACAAATGGATAGCTATGGATACAGGTTTAGTTATACATAAAGAATTGATATAGCGATATCCTGAGTTAGACATTTAAAAACAGTAAAAAGACCTTTGAGGCAGAAGTGGAGTAGGAACCTACTTAAGAATTAGAACCGACCAAAACCTGGACACAAACCCAAAGGCAGAGTCATTAATTTAATACCAGGGTCAAACTAAAGATGGTTCATAAAAGCAAAGCATGAAAAGCATGAAAGAGTTTGTAAATGCATGTCCTCAGATTCCTAGCATGATTTCTGAATCTAATTTAGGGTTTCATATTTTATGAATACGGATTTCCAATTGTTCCAGTACTATGTGATGAAAAGATTATCATTTCTCCACTAAACTGCCTTTGTACCTGTCTCAAAAATCAGTTGTCCATACAAGAGTGGGTCTATTTCTGGTCTCTGTTTCTGTTCCATTGATATATCGGTTTATTTTAATTCTAATACCACACTGATTTTATAACTTTAGCTTCATAATAAGTCTTGAAATCAGGTAGTGTTAACCCAGCTTGCTTTTTCTAACTTGTTTCATCTGTTCTAGATATTTTTCATTTCCATGTGAATTATTTTTTATTATTTTTTTTGGTGAGGAAGATTAGCACTGAGCTAACATCTGTTGCCAATCCTCCTCTTTTTGCTGAGGAAGATTGGCCCGGGGCTGACATTCCTGCCCATCTTCCTCTACTTTATATGGGACGCCACCACAGCATGGCTTGACAAGTCGTGCGTCGGTCCACACCTGGGATCTGAACCCAGGAACCCAGGGCCGCTGAAGCAGACCAAGTGAACTTAACCCCTATGCCACCGGGCCAGCCCCTCTATGTGAATTTTTAATATCACAAAAACTGAAAATCCTGCTAACAACCTCATGAGGGAGCTCAGGAGTAAAATTTTCTCCAGTCTAGTCTTGTAATGATTACAGTCCTAGCTGATACTTTGATTACAGTCTGTGAGAGACCCTAAAATTCCTAACTACAAAAACTGTGAGACAGGGATTTCCAGCTTCTGGTTTGGCAAGTAAGAAGCTTGAAAGGCACCACTCCATCTTAACAACAAGTAAAAAGCTGTTCAGACTGAAAAATCAGCAACTCCTCTTGGATCCCTAAGAGAGGGGAAGATACTACCCCTCTTCCCCCAAGATTGTAGAGTCAGACAGGTGAATAAGTGAGTCACGCTTATCAGAGGAGAGGCTCTCGAGTGGAAACCATCACAGAAACGAAAGCTGGGGCAGGAAAACCTGAACATAACTGATGAATTGTGGAGGCTCGGTGTGGGCAAGTCTTAGCGTTAAAATCTCCAGGTGGACTCAGTCTTAGGGAGGCCCCTACAATTTGGTGAGATATATCTCCAGGAGTTTGACCAAATTTCCACAGTAAATATTGGAGAAAAGTCCCCTCTGGCTTCTGGCAGGGGAAAAGGGAAAGGAACCATTTTGAAATATACCAGAGCACTCTGTTTTTCTTAACAAGGATTGTCCTTAGGGGAAACTAGTTAACCGGAGCCTAACCTGCTGGGGTATTATCAGAGCCCAACTGACCTGGGGAAGGGAAATACCCAACTCCAGCCCACTGTAGCCATCCTGCCCCACCTAAGAGGAGAGAAAAAACTGAGACACTTTTGTGCAGTTCACAGTCCAGAGGCATAGACTCATCAAAAGACTGAGACCTAATCATAGGACTATAGAATGCTTTCTCTCCCCATATACCTCACCACCACATTACTAAAGGCTCATTTACAGCAGTACCTTTTACCCAGGAGATCATGTCCAGTATCATGAAAAAATCACAAGTCATGCCAATGGCAGGAAACATGATTTGGAGAGCTAGAGCAAGCATTAGAGCCAGACACAGTAGGAATGTTGGAATTGTCAGACCAGGAATTTAAAACAACTATGACTAATATGCCAAGGGTCTAATGTTTAATGTAGACAGCATGCAAGAACAGATGGACAGGGGCCAGCCCCGTGGGGTAGCGGTTAAGTGCGTGCGCTCCTCTGCTGGTGGCCCGGGTTTGGATCCCAGGCATGCACTGACACACCACTTGTCAAGCCATGCTGTGGCAGCATCCCACATAAAGTGGAGGAAGATGGGCCCGGATGTTAGCTCAGGGCCTGTCTTCTTCAGCAAAAAAAGAGGAGGATTGACATGGATGTTAGCTCAGGGCTGATCTTCCTCACAAAAAAAAAAAAAAAAAGAACAGATGGACAATGTAAGCAGAGAGATGGAAATCTTAAGAAAGAACCAAAAAAAAATACTAGAGATCAAAAACACTGTAACAAAAATGAAGAATGCCTTTGACGGGCTTACCAGCAGACTGGACACAGTTGAGGAAAGAATCTCTGAGGTAGAGTATATATAAACAGAATCCACAGAAAGTAAAAAGCAAAGAGAATAAAGACTATAAAAAACAGAACAGAATATCCAAGGACCATGAGACATCTATAAAAGGTGTAACGTATGCATAATAGGGATACCAGAAGATGAAGAAAGAGAGAAAAAGTAGAAGAAATATTTGAAACAATAATGACTATTTCCCCGAATTAATGTCAAACACCAAATCACAGATCCAGAAAAGTTCAGAAAACATTAAGCAGGATAAATGCCCCAAAAAACAAAATAAAACAAATGAAGAAACACACCTCAATGTGGCACTTTGAAATTATAGAAAATCAAAGGTAAAGAAAAAATCCTGAAAGAAGCTGCAAGGTGGGACGGCGGGGGCACCTCATATATAGAAGAACAAAGATAAGAATTACATCCAACTTCTCTAAGAAACCATGCGAGCAAGAAGATAGTGCAGTGAAGTATTTCTCCTCTGTGCCTCGAAAGTGTCTCAAGGACAATAACTGGGTTATTGAAGGGCTCTCATTGAATGCTTCTACTCTCTCAGGCATCGCCGTCCTCCACCACCTGATGTCCACTGTCTTGAAAATAATTGTTTCATATATGTCGTCTTTTATTGTGGGAAGTTATATTTTTGAATAGAGAAACCTATATACATAATAATCAGTGATATCACCTCTTGAAGTTCTTTGGTAAATGTGAACAAGCTTTGGAACGGAACTTTTTTTAAAACTCAGAAGCTATTCTATTACCTACTTTAGTTCAAAGCACTTCTGCAAACTTCAGTGCTTCACAGGATAGTGCAGTATCTTCCCTGTATATACAATTGACTCCAAGATTTCTAGAACTTATTTCTACTAGTTAACTAATATTGTTTAAAAAAAATTTTAAACATTCGTGTGTACTTGCTATTTTCAAAGAAATGCAACCCCAGTTTTAACTGCAATGAAATAGAAAAAAAGTATTTAGTACAATCTCAATTGATAAACATACTAAATGTTTTGATGGATACAGTGATGAATACTAAAAATTGATGCTGAAATACCCCACCCTCCCTATCCCGACCTCAAAGGTAAGAGAGAATAAGTTTCAGCATAACATAGATGCATTTTTGTTTTCCTCCTAAGATCATGAGAGAGAAAAAGTGTGACACTAGATAATGGAGACGGAATGGGGGAAAAAGGGAATTGACTGACTGACAAGATGCAGAGATTATATTCAAGGATAGTAAAATTTCTCAATATTTGCAAAAGCAAAAGACATTTTAAGAAATATGATGCTTGGGGCCAGCCTAGTGACATAGTGGTTAAGTTCATGTGCTCTGCTTCGGTAGCCCGGGGTTTGCAGGTTCAGATCCTGGGCACAGACCTACACGCCACTTATCAAGCCATGCTGTGGCAGGCGTCCCATGTATAAAGTAGGGGGAGATGGCACTGATGTTAGCCCAGGGCCAATCTTCCTCAGTAAAAAGAGGAGGATTGGCAACAGACGTTAGCTCAGGGTTAATCTTCCTCACCAAAAAAAAAAGAAAAAAAAAAAGAAATATGATGCTTGCAGTGCCCATTGCTATTGGTTTTTTTATTATGATATAAATTCCTTTTCCATCTGCCTGCAGAAACTGTCCAAAATTTGAAGATACAAGTGCATGCCGAGAGGGATTGTTGTTATAGAAGCTAAATTGAGCTTAATAATCACATTGACAATGACGTGAAGGAGTACAGAGGCCACAGAGCCTAGAGTAGAGGGAATCAGAAAACATAAGAAATATTAATAAAACTTGGTGAGACATAGAAAGACTTTGGTTATGAAATTCAGATCAGGAAGCTGTTAACTGGATCTCCACAGGTGGAGAGATCCTAAGTAACTTAGTTATTCAGGCATAAAATCCAATACTTACAGCACCCAAATGGGATATTTGCAGTTTGCATTGACACAACAATGAAGAGATTCTCCTTATTTACTAAACAAGGAGGCTGAACCAGAGGAGAAACAACAAGGCAATAATCTATTGATTATTGCAGAGGAAAATAAACACAGAGATTTTGTTAAGTTTTTAGGCTAACTTAGTCTACGATTTTTCTTCCATTTTTGACATTGTAAATATAGCCGCAATCACAAATAGTGACTTGCTTGAAAATCAAATATACCGAAGGACCATATGGCAAAGAATGAGTTTTTCCAGAGATGAAAATATGCCATTTTTAGGATACATATATTAATAAAATGTAAAGCTAGTCGTACCCTAGACATAATACTCTATTACATCTTCATACTTGTCACTAGCTTATATAACACTTTCAAAATTGACAAGTATGTCATGCAGAGTCTAAAGTGTCTTGTTTCCGTTCAGATCTAATAAAATTTTAATACTGATAAAGCATTTTTAGTTCTAAATAGCCTTTATGTTTTGAAATGTATCATTCTAACTCAAAGAGATAGAAAAGTCAAAAGCTGCTGAAAATATGCATGCAGAGATAAAATGACATTTAAAATTTGGAATAGAAAACCAGTAATAGAAATATTCTTTAAACGTTTAGAACTCAACATAGCTTTGGAATTAATGGAACCTTATGATTGAGACCTATAGCTTGCATTTCTCTTGTATTGAATTCTCTATTTCATTGTTGACCTTTGTTCACTTCAGGAATGTTTCAGAATTCTGAAGGCTTATGACCAGCAAGATAAAAAAAATTACAGAAAATATACACCACTCATACCTTTGTGACATTCACACCTGATAATATCAAACAAAAAACAAATGCTCCTATAGTTAACATATGAGTTATGATGGAAAAAAAATGGTTAAGAGGATAACGTATCGTTTTTGTAGTTGAAAACATGCGTCCGAATTCATATTAATCCTTGAATTAGAAGTGTTAGGAACGTAGTTGAGCATTTTGGAAGTAATATTCTAAGCAGAATTTTCTAATGCAGAGCTTGAAAGACAGAATCTTTCACAAAACATTGTAAGGCTAATAATCCAGCAAATGAAGCAGTATAAACTTCAAAAACTTCAAGATTTTCTTTGACTAACTGCCAAAGTTTATGAGAAGCTCTTTATTTTTTTTTTTATAACTTATTCTACTTTAGTAATCTTACAAAGAAAGGTTCAACTACTTTCAAGCTTAATGAATTTAAAATGTTGTTTGTTACTTCTCTTAAAATCCTACCTTATCTGTGGTGTAAAAACTCCAAAAGTACATGGGATTTTAAAGATTTCTAACCCAGGGAGAGATTTCTTAAGCTTTTCGGAAACAACCAAATACACACTGAAATTCTGAAATAAAACCCAGGGCATCACATGGCTCATTTATAATTCTCTTCTCGTAACAAGCAGGACAAAAATTTTCCTTCAAGTGTTTGATTAGACTGAATACTTGCACCTCGCAGAATTGTTCAGTTGCATTGGCTCGTCTTTTCCATTGGTTGAGGGAAATGGCGCAGAAAACAGATGATCGTGATCATCATTTTAAAAATAAACAGGTTCATTTTACTTACTTTACCATACAGTCAGAGTGTACTTTGCTCCGTTTTTTTTAGTGTATTTAATGCAACAAATATTTACTAAAGCTCTACTTTGGATGAAATATAGTATTAGCTACCGTAGCTCACAAAAATAAACATTTGTTGTTAGCTCAGGGCTAATCTTCCTCACCAAAAAAATAAATTAATTAATTAAAAAAATAAATAAACATCTGTTCTCCTGTATGCTTAGGAATGTATGATTTTTTCTTCAAATAAATATAATGCAGATAAAAATATGATCCTTTCAAAATAAAAGAGTAAAAATGTTATCGGCTTCAGACAGTGAATGTTTCCAGTTGAGACAAACAGGAAAACCTTAAACAACCGGCATTTAGGATGGTTCTTAAAAGATATGTAGAATTTCACGTTATATCATAGATGATCTGTTCTTACTTTAGATTTCACTAAAGTCTCACGAGAATTCAAGGACTTGAGAGCACATACAATTCTTGATACTCAAAGCTAACCTTAATTCCAGATACTGTGAATAAACAGTGTTACTAATATTTGTTTAAAGAATATATCACTAACTTATCTACAACCCCTAAATATCCTTAATCCTCACATATTCCCCTACAAAGTTTATTATTTGAAGTAGGTGAAGACAATAAGACAATCAATGCAACAGTGTGAGACGACAATGCAGCTGAGCAGAAATATACATTGTGGAAATTATGATTTATTATTTGGTTTTAAAAATAGTGAAGTGGTTAAAGGCATGATGTCTAGTGATATAATTGTCTACAATCTCAATCCCATATTTGTTACATACTCTCGGTGTTATCATTGGCAAGTTACTTTCTCTCTCTGTGCCTGTCCCCTCCACTGTAATAGCAGCCATATTGATGATCTAGCCATTAAATAAATATTTGTTAAGCACACAGTAAAAACTGTTCAAGGCACCAGTGAATCAAATAGACAAAAATCATCTGCACATATGGAACTTACATTCTAGTGTAATGGGCAATAAATAACAAATAAGTAAAATATATAGTGTGTTAGAAGTGCTGAGTGCTATTGAAATACAACAATCTAAAGAGATTTGGAAGTGCTCAAAGGAGTTTTGCAATTTTGCTGGTATAATCCAAGGAGGCTTTATTGAGATGATGAAATTCCATCTAGGCCTGAAGGATCTGAGCGAGTGATGCTATACCAAGGAAGCATGGTATACTTGCATTTAATTCTCTATTTCATGATTATCCTGGAATATGATGTTATACCAGGGAAAAGAATATTCCAAGCAGAGGGAGCACATCTGGTATGTTTGAAGAAGAGCAAAGAGGTAGTGTGTCTGGGAAAGACAGAGTGAAAAAAGGAATTTGGATGGAGTATCAGACTCTTTATGGCCTTGTCGGCCATTTTTAAGTATTTGGCTTCTATTATGAAATAAGTAGAGAGTTACTAAAGAGTTTGAACAGCGAGTGACACAGTTTGACTTATATTTAATGATATGACCCAGCTCTGGAGTAAGAATAGACTAGGTTGCAGGGTAGATTTGAAATATTTCACATATGAAGTAGTGGCTTGGACTGATGTAGAAGCAAAAGAGCTAGTGAATGGTGATCCATTCTTCAGGTAGAGTCAGTAGGATTTCTGATAACTTAACTATAGAGTGTGAGGGAATAAGAGGAGAAGAATGAATCCAAGATTTGGGACCAGAGGTAATGGAAAGATGGATTTGCCATTGATATGGGGAATACCATTGGTGGAGAAGGTTTGGACGGGAAATTCAGAAGTTTTCTTTGCACGTGTTCACTTTGAATGTCATGTGGAGATATTAAGTAGAAGATGTGAAGTTGGATGTGTGTGTCTGGAATTCAGGGAAGAGGCTGTAATTCAGGTGGGAGATATAAATTTGGAAGGTGTAAGTAAAGAGCTGTTATTTAATGCTTTGAAACTCAGTGAGTTCATTATTAAGTGTACATAGAAGATAGAAGTTCAAGGATTGGGTCTTGAGACACCCTAATGATTGAGAGTTTGGAGTAAAGAAGAAAAAAGCCCAAAGGAGTCTAAGAAAAAGCAGCCAATTCAGTAAAAACAAAAGTCCAGTAAGCAGGGAATCTTAGAAGCCGGGTGAGGAAACTATAGCCAATCAAATAATTCATTTCTAAGTGGGAGTGATAAACTACAGCAAATGATGCTGATAACTAAAATGAGATGAGGACTAAGATTTGATCTTTGGATTTAGCAATATGTACGTAACTAGTGACTTGACTAGAGTGGTTTCAATGGAATTATGGGAGCAAAATGCTTATTAGAGTCAGTTTAAGAGAGAAGGGAAAGAGAGGAATTGGAAATATTAAAGACGGAAATTTATTTTCAGGAAATTTGCTGTAAAGTGAAACAAAGAAATGGGGAAATAGCTGGAGAGCAAATGGGTCAAGGAAGGATTATTTTTTTTTTTAGTGTGATTGGTAACAGCATATCTGTACATTGATGAAAATACTTAGACAAAGAAGTGTTGAAGATCCAGGAGAAAAGGGGGAACGTTCTAGCCAGGCCCTTGAGAGAGAGAAGGTGGGATTTAAAATGCAGTAGGAGGGGCTTTTGTAGATAGGTGCAAAAACAGCTCATCTTTGATAACACAACAGGTGACAATGAGTGAAGAAGCAGATATAGAGGGGATTTTTTTGTGAGATCTCTCTCATTATTTTAATTTTCTCAAAGTAGGTCAAAGCAATATCATCTGCTGAGAGTGAGGGTAGAGAACGAGATGTCAGGGATTTAAGGAAAAAGATCATATGAAATACCCCTGTAGAAAAAATGGAAAAGTGAACCAGGGTAAGTGTGTTTCTCAGAACATATTAAGCGATATCTTGAAGTTTATGGTCAAGAATTTAAAATGAGAACAGCTTCCGTGGTTTATTCATTTCTCTAGCCTCAATCAGGTATATAGATGTAGAATAGATAGAAAATTTATTTTAATTAGAATTGTAATTTTGACAGGCTAGTTTGTGAAAGTAAAAGAAGAGCAAATGACGTACACAAATGTGTGATTATACAAATTTAGCTAGGAAAAAAAGGAAGAAAGGCTATTAGGGGTATGTGACAAAGTAGAAACATAGTAGGATAAGTCAACTTTATTATATATGAAGACCATTTGCCTATTTTATAAATTTATTCCTTATACACACATACACATGCACACACACATTTATATACTAATCAGTTCTGATTCTCATTTATGTTAGCCCTAGTGTGTTTCACAACTTTTACACAGGTTATTAAGTTTTATTAATTTCTAAGAAAGGACAAGTTTTTTCAATAACTTTCTAAAGTGGACATGATTTTCTTCATTTTACAAATTAAAGTGAAAATCAAAAAAATTAAAGAAATATGCCAAAGCCAATACTTGTGTTAGTAGAGCAGAGAGTAAAATGCAGATTAGTTTTACACAAAGCTTATGTTATTTCTATTATACCAAATTGCCTATTCATTGTAAATCATGATTCTCAAGATACAGCATGTTGAAAAGAAATAACAAAATACACAAAACTGGTATGTGGAATAACAACTCAAAGTTTTTTTTCTGATGATGTGAAAGCACATAATTACTTTAACCTATGAGTAATAAAAATGTCTAACATTTGTATGTTATTCGCTAGCTTAAGAAATAGTTTAAAAGGCATTCTTGTTCTAATAATGACTCAATTAAATGATTTATATTGTCCCTATGGTGAAGATTCTGAAACTGAGTGCTAAGTGTAAAGAACTTTTACAAATACATGTAGCAGAAACAGGCTTTGTGACTTTATATCTCTAGGTTGCTTCAGTATACCAAAATGCCCTTCAAATAAATTAGGACATGCAAAAAATGTCATCAAGTATATTTAATACCATAAAGCTAATAACCTAAAAGAAAGTTTAAGGAGTTTATAATGTTAGAAATGCGTAATTCCATACCCATTAAAAGAAGATTTGTATGGCATTAAGGAAAATAAAGAAATGATATAAATAATAAATTGTTTAGAATACTTCAAGTTAATACTTCTTGACTCTTCCATGGATAATTCCGTAGATCCACAGATTTATTTACAATTGATCAAAATTACAAGTAGCATGAGAAAGTAACACATGCAATGCAAAAGAATTCCAATTATATTAATTTACAAAATGTATAAGAAATATGTGTGAAAATCCTGGAAGCATTTAAGCAAAAAATTATGCTAACATTAAAAATTAAACTGTGTTTTTATGTGTCCAGGGGCTACATCTTATATTTTATTAATTTAAGTTGTCAATTTCCTCACAGACCAGAAATTAAAGTTAAACCCTTGTTTGTTTTTCATTTATTTTATTTCAAATGGCACATGTCAAGTTATATAATATATAAGAAAGTGCCCTATATGCTATAAAATCCTACAAAGGCGGTGATTATTATTTATATACCATATACCATTAACAAAGCAGCATCCATTTTTGTTGACAAAAACACCAAGATCTAATGTTTTGTTGGAAAAAATCCTTTTTGCAGACCTATTTTTAAAAATAAAAGATTCTTGCCTTTTTTTTACCCACCCTCCAGTATTTGTTTTTCACATTCTTATTCTACTTCCAAAAAGTTTATGATTCTTTTGACAATTTTTGGTTTTACTAGTATATTTTATCTAGGAACCTCTGAAATTGATTTAACTGTGCCGTAAAGCCAAACGATAGCCATTTATAAATAAGTTTTATATGAGGAGAAGCCACAATCTTCAAAAAAAGTTTCTATCGCTAAACATTTTATTTTTTGTGATTTTATCTTCAGTTATACACTGCAAGTGTAAACTGTTACCTCTAAAGTAACTGTACCATAAGAAAACAAAAATAATTGCCTTGTAATTAGTTCCCAATGTGTCTTTAATACGAATCAGAAATTCACCCAACTCAGCTGGCTTGGGCATAAAAAGTGGAATTTATGGTTCCACACACTAGGAAAATCAAAACCAAGAATTGACATAACTTTCTTTCATTACACAAATTTAGGAAATGTTTGCTGATTTTCACTCTCTTATAATAACAACCACATAATAAGCATAACAATAGTAAATATCCTTATTACTTCCACCGATACTGTATCAATAATAACCACCCACATCGGTTAGTGTTACACAAACTTCTCAAGCGCAGAATGTTGTCCCATAGGACCATATTTTTGCTCATAAGTGCGGCAGCTGAAAAGATGTCTTCTTGAAAATCTTTTTTGACAGTAAACAGAGAATAGGGGATTTTCAAGACATATTTTTTTTGCTTTCTAAAATAAGAGTCCTGAGAATACAGAGTTAGATCAAGATAGCTATAATGTTGGTAGAGACAATGTCAAAAATGACTATGAAAAGTCTTAAGAAACGGTATAGGAAAGAGAAAAGTAACATTATTTCTAAGTGAATGTGTTATTTCATATATAATGCATTAAATATTATAAATACATATTAAGTATTATTTACATCCCCCAAAATTATACAATTTGTCTATTTTTAAACAATTTCTAATTTTAAAAATGAAATATTTTCTTATATCGTGGCATACATAGTAATCCCAATATAAAGAAATAAAGAAACAATAAGAAACAATCTTTCTAAAAGACACTCACATGTCAGACATGAACATGTGAGAATGGTGAATACTACCATATACTGCTTCTAAAAAATTAGACTGGTAATTTAAGTAAAAATTCTTGAAATAAGTGATAAATGTATTAACACCACAAATGTTCATAATTCTTTTACATGATGATGACTAATGGAAAAGTCTATTAAAAAAAATCTAATGTTTGTTTCAAGAGGAACTTACTAACATAGTATTTGCTTGTTATTATAGCCCCTACCCAGTGTTGTACACATGATACATACTACATGTTTCTTTGGAGCTTGTACTTGTTATACAGGTTTAACCTTTGGTCCTCTTTTTTTTTCAGTCTATCCAGTCTTATGACTCTAAATAGCATTTATATGATGGTAACCCTCAAGTTTAGATCTCCAAATAGTTCTCTCCAAATTCCAGCCTCATATATCCTGTTGCCTATAGAATGTCTCCCCTTGTATATATAATATCTATGCCAAATTCAATGTATCTAAAACTGAACTCCTGATGGTTCTTCAAAACCATCTCCGTTGGCAGACATTTCCATCTTAGTTGATGGAAGCACTATCTTCCCAAGTGTGGTGCAAAAACCTTGGACTCATGCTTGAGTCATATTCTCTCTCTCTCTCTCCTTGAAATCAACCAAGCAAAAAATCCTGTATATACTATCTTCAGAGGGTATTATGTAAAGTGAAATAAGTCAGAGGGAGAAGGTCAAATACCGCATGATCTCACTCATTAGGTAGTAGATAATAACAACAACAAACAAACACATAGAGACAGGGATTGGATTGGTAGTTACCAGAGGGGAAGGGGGGAGGAAGGAGGGCAAAAGGGATAATTAGGCACATGTGTGGTGACAGATTATAATTAGTATTTGGGTGGTGAACATGAGAACATGATGTAATCCATGCAGAAATGGAAATATAATGATGTAAACCTGAAATTTATATAATGTTATAAACCAATGTTACCACAATAAACAAAAAAAATCTAAAAAAAAAGAATATTTTCTGAATCTAACTACTTCTCACCTTTTTTATCCCTTTGTTTCCCATAGCGTGCATTACCTGCTAATATCTTGTGTTGTTGACTTAACATGTTGATAGTTTTTAATGTTTATATCTCCATGCTAAAATGTAAGCTGTGAGAGAGCAGGGACCTTTGTTATTCATTGATGTATCCAAAATGCCTAAAACAGAAGTTAGTGAATATCATCTCTTGAGTGAATGAATAGAGTTGTTATTTATATTATGCTGTCACTATTCAGCCAGCGTTGAACACAGGATTTGGAGTATAACAGTGACTTGAAGTATTTATGAAAAAATGAGTGAATGAATACAATGAATTGTGTGAGCATTCTAAACTACACTCGACTGTAGTAAAATGCACTTAGCTACACAAACCACTTATGAAATATGTTTTCTGGCATCACAAAACTTAGTATTCTTTTTTCCTGACTCTATTAAAATGATCTATATTCATATTTCAATCATATGACCTTTTTCTCCTCTGTCTTCTTTCTATTAGTGTTTAGTTTTCTTTTCTAGTCCATTTCATTTGTTTAAACAAATATTATCAATTATCAAATGATACAGACACTCAGACAGACGTTATCTTGCCAAGCCTCACATTCCCATGCACAGTTACATTCAGCTCCTTGTTCAGATTCCATTCTCTTACAGAACCACTTGAGCTTATCTGCTGATTCTGACACAATGGAAAGAAAAATTTAATTAATACTACTATGCCTATAAAACTGAGGTTTTCTTGCTCTGAGAAGAACTAAACAGTTATATATCTCTCTTTCACTTATATACACTAATGTGCTAAGAGGATAGTCCACTCTGGATCCTAGTGCCAGTTCAATATAATTTACAAGAGAAATAAATCTTTTCACATCATCATGAAGAATGTCATCTCTACTTAATTTAACTTTTTTCTTAAATTCATTCATTCTTATTGTAAAGAGTTTAATTGATACTTTTAATTGGATATGGATAGCATAAACCATCAGTCAAAATGGTTTAAGAGCTTTTATTGAAAAAATCTGCTCATTTAAAAATATCCAATATCTATCTGTCTATCTATCTTTCCATCATCTATCTACCTATATTGTCTTTCCTGAAATATTTCTTTGAAATTTCCCAACAAAGCAATAAAATATTCTTCTTTAGGTTATTTTTTCTAATAAATTTTTAGTCAGAATGCAATACACACTGGCAAAATTCCAATAATTTTACTGCTTTTATGTTCTTAAAATAATGATGAAGTAGCATAACATTTGGAATTTATGAAAGGTTGCATAATATTCTTGAAGACCAAGTTTTCAAATTGAAGAAGGGATCCCCCTAAAAAAGACTTAAATTACTGTCACTCAGTATAGAGGCATATAAAATATTTACTGAATTGTTTCTGTATTTTTTTCAATGCGTTACATTTTAAGTCAAAGTTCTATTATTACACTGACAGCTTTTGTCTATGAGTGAAATGTATAGGTCTAATGATTGACAATATACTTATTAGAAACAGGCCACATCACTTCGCCTGCTAGACCAGATACCATGACAACACCTGGTTAGTGGAAGTTGAAGAAATATTTTGTAGTTTTGCATGTGTTAGAGTTGCTGGACTGTAACAGATATGTATTAATTGGAAGTGGATGTGACAGCTTGCAACAGTTACTAAGATAGGAAGCAAACCATCAGCACCTGTCAAGGCTAAGGACTGATAAAAGATGAATCAAATGCTGTGATGTGTGACTTCAAACACAGTGTCACTTTTGTGTACTCATCATTTGTAAAGAGTGTGGGGAAATGTGGGATTCTGTTAATATATAAATATTTTCATCAGTGTCTTAAAGACATGAAAAGAATCATCGCCTGTCAAGTTAAAAAGGGGTAAATTATAAATTCAAAAGAACACATAAAACTTTGACAGTTCTAATCGTGTACCATCATCATGATTTCACAGTGCAAGATGCATGGATGCATGAAAGATATTCCAAGTGGGGATTGGCAGTTTTAGTACAAAAACAACATTGCCCTTTTTCTGACAGATTAAATGTGATTAGACAGTTCTAGATAACAAAGCCCTCCAAAATTAAAATCATATTTTCATGCCTTTCAGTGGTAAACAGAAAACTAGTTTTATCAATAGGGTCACTTTTTCAGGATGCTGACAAACATGATACAGTTTCCTTTCTTTTGCCAATGCATGTCCTACAAATACATCTAATAATTTACTAATAATTAGGTATAGGAGACTCTCATATCTTCTTGTGTATTTTCTTGCTATTGACTTCACTCCCCATATATTTTTGCTCTGGTAAATTAATAACTTTGTATTTGACTGAAGCATACCATTAAAAATTTCAATATCACTGAGAATAGAAGGTAAGAAAGAGAATGATGGGGCAGAGTTGCAGCTCTGAAATATATACTTCTTACTTTGTCAGTCAAATCAAATGTGAGGTTATTATTAATATGTAATTGCTAAATTTTAAGTGTGAGCTAAGGGAAACTACAAACAAAACAAAACATGTATGGTATAATTTCATACTATCTCAGGATTATGACTTATGGAAAGAAAAAAATGACTTTTAAACAACTTAGTTTTGACACCCCTTAGTAATGTGCCACTTTGGAGATGACGATACATCTAACAAAGGACAATACGCCCTTTAGTATTGAGCTGGATTAAATAGCTGGTTTGCATTTTAAGGCAATGTTGTTATAAAAAAATTAAAATATAAATAAATAATTAATAGATATCTTTAATAAACCAGAATCTTACATGGCTCAAAGTGACTTATAGACAATCATGCAGATCTCCCCAAGACCATATATTCACTATTTAAAAAAAGAATTAATGTATATCAATCCCAAGAAGTCTAGTCATATCATAAAAAATATTCAATATTGCCTTGTTGAGTTATTCAAACCATTTTCATAATACATCTTTTATTAGACATGTTTATGCTATTATACTTTTTACAGGCAGATTTTTAAAGTAATTGTAAGGATGTACTAGCCTTAAAAAAAAGATTTACCCATTTAAACATAATTTACCCTTTTTTTAAAGGCTGTATACTTTTTTTCTGTGTACTTCAGATGAATTTTAGGATATATAGCATTTTAAAAGAGCATTTTATTTATTTTTATTTATTTTTTTGCAGGGAAAGTTTCCCCTTGAGCTAACATCTGTTGCCAATCGTCCTCTCTTTTTTTTTCCTCCCCAAAGCCCCAGTGCGTGGTTATATATCCTAATTGCAAGTCCTTCTAGTTCTTCTATGTGAGCCGCTGCCACAGCATGTCAACTGACAGACACGTGGTGTGGTTCTGCGACTGGAAAGTGAACTCAGGCCACGGAGACGATGAGAGCCGCCAAACTTTAACCACTAGGCCATCAGGCCTGGCTCTAAGAAAAGCATTCTAAAGTTCAGTTTATCAATATATGATGGCAAATAGCCTTTCCTCTCCACCTCATTTTTGAATCTATTTTGTGATAGGAACTATGCCAGATTTAATGGAAGAATTCCAAAGAAAAGTACCCCATAGTTCCATACGTAATTATTGTCTTCCAAAGTGGTTTTCTTGGAAATGTTGTTCCTCGGTGTGATGTGTCGTCAGATAAGTCTATAAGAAAAAAGTTGAGAAAATAAAAAGCTTTATTTTGTTTTAACAAAAGGGGTAGTCTGAAAGTGTGACTGCTCTGCCTTCTCTCAGTTAGTAGAGTTTTTATATGTCAAAAGAACTTAAGTGGTTCACCAAAAAGGGGAATAAGAAACAGGAATATGAAATGGGGAGTGGGAAGGCAAGGCAACTGATGTTTTGCTAAGATTAGTTAATATGTTATTAATTATCAGAAGTGGATGAGCTAAGGGTGAATATGTCTAAGAATAAAAATCCCATGGTTTTGAGTTTAACAAGAAAAATGTCTACTTTTGGTTTGGTATTTACAGCTGTTATCTCATATGGATTGAAGAAGGGTCCATACCCTTTCCCAACTCTTCACTTGTTCAAAAGTAAGTCCTTCCTTCAGTGACCACGTCCAAATCTACACAGCTCGGAATCTTTTTCAAAGAATGGCATTTACAATCTCCCTCAGGTCATGAGGTGTCCAGATTCTTTATGTTGTAGTGTCATTTGCTGAATAATGTACTAGGAGAGAGATTGAAAAATAACATTTAAGACATTGGATAGGATATAAAAATTAAGCCATATGATAAAGAAAACAAAGAGAAGAATTATTAGCAGTCTTTCTATAATTCCTGTTAACAATCATCTGAGATTTCCATAGATAGCCAGAGGAAAAAAGCTAGAAGTTACAAGTTTGACAATTTTCAAAGTTATAGCAAGCGAGAGGGAACAATTGGTGAGTCCTTGAGGTCTGTCAGTTACTTAGTAATATATTCATTAGTAAACAGTAGGCAAGATTTAGTGATACCTAAATGGACCTAATATGGCTCTTGGAATCAAAAAAATTATATTTTTAGTTGTAGTCAATGTGTTGTTACAAATCTTATATCCTTCAAAGAGATTGTACAAGTGGTGAGGAAAATATATAATGCCTCTTAGAGTAAATACTATAGCTTTCTATATTTTCTCATTTTAATTCCTTTTGTGACAACCCAAGTGTCCATGGGATGAATGAATGAATAAACAGTGTGTTATATACATACAGTGGAATTCCTTCCCTTCCTTCCCTTCTCCTTCTTCCCTTCTCTTTCTTCCCTTCTCTTTCCTTCCTTCTTGTCTTTTTGTTTAAAAAAATTAGCCTCATGTAAATGAGACACTGGGAGAAGCACTTGCTCCTCTCTCCTTGAATTCTGATGAACAAGAAAAAAAGAGTTGGTCAAACTATCAAAAATGTATGAAATCATTTATTAAGTTGTGAAATATAAGTTAAGGCCTTGTTGTTTTATGACAGTATTCAAATTACACTAATACAATCATTTTTAATTTATAAGAAACAACAAAACTAAAGGTAAATTATTCATAATCATATATAACAATGACTTTTATAACTAATTGCTAATGACATGCCTCTCAAATGATAAATGGTGTTAGTCCACAGCAAGACTAGGACCTTTGGGCCTAAGGGGTGCAAAGGGTTCCTGGACCTAATTCCAACGTGTGTATTTGGAGGCTTCCCCACACCAACAAGCAGTTATCAGTCTCCAGCAGTACGTCAAAAATTCAGCTCCATTCTGACCCTATCTAGCCAGACATGGAATCAGATTCCACAGATAAAGGACTCAGTCCCACAAGACCGCCCCCCACTTGAAATGCCAGCCGTAAGCTCAGGCTGTTACCTGTGCTTCTGACCTACCGGCTACAAACTGGATATTCCAACGACCCCCTCCAACTCAAGATGCCAATAGCAAGTCCAGGTTGTTACCTGTACTTCTGATCAATTAGCTATAAATCAGAGGTTCCCACGGCCCCTTCTTGGGTTTGATTAGTTTTCTAGAAAAGTCACAGAACTCAGGGAAACACTTACTTACATTTACCAGTTTATTAAAGGATATGGTAGAGGATATAGATGAACATCCAGAGGGAATAGATGCGTGTGGCAAGTTATGAGGGAAGTGGTGCGGAGCTTCCATGCCTTTTCCTGGTGCACCACTCTCCCAGCACTTCCACATGCTTACCAACCCGGAAACTCTGCGAAAAAAGACTGACTAGCTGTTCTTTTTGGGTTTTTATGGAGGCTTCATTACATAGTCATGACTGACTAAGTCATTGGCCATTGGCAATTGATTCAACCTCAGGTTCCTCCCGCCTCCCCGGAAATCAAAGGGTAAGACTGAAAGTTCCATTCCTCTGCTCACATGGCTCTTCTCCCAGCAACCAGGCCCCACCTTGGGTGGGGTTCAAAAGCCACCTTCATGAACATAAATAAGAAATTCCAAGGGTTTTGAGAGTTGTGAGCCAGGAACTGTGGACAAAGACCACATATATACAAGAAATATATTTAGGTCATTGGAATGACCAAATATATATTTCTTTTCAATCACAATATCACAAGAAGCAAAGGCCAGAATCCATACGACAACTCTTTTGAGTCTGGCTGCGTTCACTGATTTTAATCTCATCACAACACTGCTTCATCATGACACACCTTGTTATTAGAAATATTGTACATTCATTATCTTTGTGTTGTCAATCCCCACATGCGTACAGTTTCTATGAATATCGGGGAATAGCTATTGTCTAGATGACCTTCTCAAAAAAGTTTATCTATCCTTCAGAATAAAAGTGAGTTTAACTGTTATTCAGAATCAGATGTTCCTTTCAAGGGATGTTACCTATACTATGTCATCGTGGAACCTTTATCATCTCCATCCCTGGAAAATTTGTGAGCTACCTGAGGTCAGAAACCATACAATTATCATCTTTAAATCTTGCTAATCAGCACGAGGCCTATTACATTGCAGGTGCTCAATAAAATTTTGCTGAGTCAATGAATGTGAGACCAGTAAACCTGTTTAATTTTGAAGAAGAATAATTTAAATAAAACTAATAAAAAGAAACAGGATGAATGAATGAAACAAAAATACACAATTATACTTCATGTATTAATTTACATATCCAATACACACATAAAATATGACTACGTTGTCTATATCTGCACTTAGAAACAAAGCAATTGTCTTTAATTTTACTTTATTTTTCTTTTTTCTTTTAATTTTTTGTTTATTGCAGTAACATTGGTTTATAAAATGGTATAAATTTCAGGTGTACATCATTATACTTCTATTTCTGCATAGATTACGTCATGTTCACCACCCAAATACTAATTACAACCCATCACCACACACATGTACCGAATTATCCCTTTCACCCTCCTCCCTCCCCCCTTCCCCTCTGGTAACCACCAATACAATCTCTGTCCCTATGTGTTTGTTTATTGTTGTTATTATCTACTACTTAATGAAGGAAATCATACGGTATTTGACCTTCTCCCTCTGACTTATTTCACTTTGAATTATACCCTCAATGTCCATCCATGTTGTCACAAATGGCTGGATTTCATCGTTTCTTATGGCTGAGTAGTATGCCATTGTGTATATATACCACAGCTTCTTCACCCATTCGTCCCTTGATGGGCACTTAGGTTGCTTCCAAGTCTTGGCTATTGTGAATAATGCTGCAATGAACACAGGGATGCATGTACCTTTACAAATTGGTGTTTTCAAGTTCTTTGGATAAATACCCAACAGTGGAATAGCTGGGTCATACGGTAGTTCTATCTTTGATTTTTTGAGAAATCTCCATACTGTTTTCCATAGTGGCTGCACCAGTTTGCACTCCCACCAGCAGTGTATGAGAGTTCCCTTCTCTCCACATCCTCTCCAACACATGTTGTTTCCTGTCTTGTTAATTATAGCCATTCTGACGGGCGTGAGGTGATATCTCATTGTAGTTTTGATTTGCATTTCCCTGATAGTTAGTGATTTTGAACATCTTTTCATGTGTCTGTTGGCTATCTGTATATCTTTTTTGGAGAAATGTCTGTTCAGGTCTTTTGCCCATTTTTTAATTGGGTTGGTAGTTTTTTTGTTGTTGAGATGCATGAGCTCTTTATATATTTTGAAGATTAAGCCCTTATCAGATGTATGGTTTGCAAATATCTTCTCCCAATTGTTGGGCTGTCTTTTCGTTTTGTTGATAGTTTCCTTTGCTGTGCAGAAGCTTTTTAGTTTGATGTAGTCCCACTTGTTTATTTTTTCTATTGTTTCTCTTAGCCGGTCAGACATGGTGTTTGAAAAGATGTTGCTAAGACCGATGTCGAAGAGCATACTCCCTATGTTTTCTTCTAGAAGTTTCACAGTTTCAGGTCTTACATTCAAGTCTTTAATCCATTTGGAGTTAATTTTTGTGTATGGTGTAAGGTAAGGGTCTACTTTCATTTTTTTGCATGTGGCTGTCCAGTTTTCCCAACACCATTTCTTGAAGAGACTTTCTTTTCCCCATTGTATGTTCTTGGCTCCTTTGTCGAAGATTAGCTGTCCATAGATGTGTGGGTTTATTTCTGGTCTTTCGATTCTATTCCACTGATCTGTGTGTCTGTTTTTGTGCCAGTACCATGCTGTTTTGGTTACTATAGCTTGGTAGTATATTTTGAAATCAGGGAGTGTGATACCTCCAGCTTTGTTCTTTTTTCTCAGGATTCCTTTAGCTGTTCAGGGTCTTTTCTTGTTCCATATAAATTTTAGGATTCTTTGTTCTATTTCTGTGAAAAATGTTGTTGGAACTTTGATAGGGATTGCATTGAATCTATAGATGGCTTTAGGAAGTATGGACATCTTAACTATGTTAATTCTTCCAATCCAAGAGCACGGGATATCTTTCCATTTCTTTGTGTCTTCTTCAATTTCTTTCAGAAATGTTTTATAGTTTTCAGTGTACAGATATTTCACCTCTTTTGTTAAGTTTATTCCTAGGTATTTTATTCTTTTTGTTGCAATTGTAAATGGGATGGTATTCTTAATTTCTCTTTCTGCTACTTCGTTGTTAGTGTACAGAAATGCAACTGATTTTTGTATGTTGATTTTGTATCCTGCAACTTTACCATATTCCTTTATTACTTCTAAAAGTTTTCTGGTGGATTCTTTAGGGTTTTCTATATATAAAATCATGTCATCTGCAAATAGTGACAGTTTCACTTCTTCCTTTCCAATTTGGATCCCTTTTATTTCTTTCTCTTGCCTGATGGCTCTGGCTAGGACTTCCAGTACTATGTTAAACAGGAGTGGTGACAGTGGGCATCCTTGTCTGGTTCCTGTTCTTAGAGGGACAGCTTTCAGTTTTTCACCATTGAGGATGATGTTAGCTGTGGGTTTCTCATATATGGCCTTTATTATATTGAGGTACTTTCCTTCTATACCCATTTTATTCAGAGTTTTCATCCTAAATGGATGCTGTATCTTGTCAAATGCTTTCTCTGCATCTATTGAGATGATCATGTGATTTTTAGTCTTCATTATATTAATGTGGTGTATCGTTGATTGATTTGCGAATGTTAAACCATCCCTGCATACCTGGAATAAATCCCACTTGATCGTGGTGTATATAACGTATTGTTGTATGTGATTTGCTAGTATTTTGTTGAGGATTTTTGCATCGGTGTTCATCAGTGATATTGGCCTGTAATTTTCTTTTTTTGTGTTGTCCTTGTCTGGTTTTGGTATCAGGGTAATGTCAGCTTCGTAGAATGAGTTAGGGAGCTTCCCCCCCTCCTCAATTTTTTGGAAGAGTTTGAGAAGGATAGGTATTAAGTCTTCTTTGAATGTTTGGTAGAATTCACCAGGGAAGCCGTCTGGTCCTGGACTTTTATTTTTGGGGAGGTTTGTGATTACTGTTTCAATCTCCTTACTGGTGATTGGTCTATTCAAATTCTCTACTTCTTCTTGATCCAGTTTTGGAAGGTTGTATGATTCTAAGAATTTATCCATTTCTTCCAGATTGTCGAATTAGTTGGCATATCGCTTTTCATAGTATTCTCTTACAATCTTTTGTATTTCTGAGTTGTCTGTTGTAACCTCTCCTCTTTCATTTCTGATTTTACTTATTTGTGCCTTCTCACTTTTTTTCTTGGTGAGTCTAGCTAAAGGTTTGTCAATTTTGTTTATCTTTTCAAAGAACCAGCTCTTGGTTTTATTAATTTTTTCTGTTGTTTTTTTGGTCTCTATTTCATTTATTTCTGCTCTGATTTTTATTATTTCCCTTCTTCTACTGAATTTGGGCTTGATTTGTTCTTCTTTTTCCACTTCCTTTAGGTGCATTGTAGATTGTTTATTTGAGATTTTTCTTGTTTGTTGAGATAGGCCTGTATCGCTATAAACTTCCCTCTTAGAACCGCTTTTGCTGTATCCCATAAATTCTGGCATGTCGTATTTTCATTTTCATTTGTCTCCAGGTATTTTTTGATTTCTTCTTTGATTTCTTCGTTAACCTAGTCGTTGTTCAGTAGCATTTTGTTTAATCTGCACGTATTTGTGGCTTTTCTGATTTTCTTCCTATAGTTGATTTCTAGTTTCATACCATTGTGGTCAGAAAAGATGCTTGGTATTATTTCAATCTTCTTAAATTTATGGAGACTTGTTTTGTGGCCTAATATGTGATCAATCTTGGAGAATGTTCCGTGTGCATTTGAAAAGAACGTGTATTCTTCGGTTTTTGGATGGAATGCTCTGTATATATCTACTAGGTCCATCTGTTCTAGTGTGTCGTTTAAGGCCAATGTTTCCTTATTGATCTTCTGTTTGGATGACCTATCCATTGGAGTAAGTGGAGTGTTAAAGTCCCCTACTATTATTGTGTTACTGTCTATTTCTGTTTTTATGTCTGTTAATAATTGCTGTATATATTTAGGTGCACCTACATTGGGTACGTAGATATTAACAAGTGTTATATCCTCTTGTTGGATTGTTCCCTTGATCATTATGTAATGCCTTTCTTTGTCTCTTTTTACAGTTTTGGTTTCAAAGTCTATTTTGTCTGATATGAGTACTGCTACCCCAGCTTTCTTTTCCTTGCTATTAGCAAGGAGTATCTTTTACCATCCCTTCACTTTCAGTTTGTGAGTGTCTTTAGGTCTGAAGTGTGTCTCTTGGATGCAGCATACATATGGGTCTTGTTTTTTTATCCAGTCAGCCACTCTATGCCTTTTAATTGGAGCATTTAGTCCATTGACGTTTAAAGTAGCTATTGATAAGTATGTACTTACTGCCATTTTTTAACTTTTTTTTTTTTTCTCAGTATTTTAGTAGTCCTTCTCTGTTCCTTTCTTCTTCTATACAGAATTGATGGTCACTTTAGTTTGACCTCTGTCTGAAAGCTGGACTCTTAACTCCCCTCCTCCCTCCTTTTATGTTTTTGATATCATATCTAACCTCTTTTTCGTCAATTTGTATCCATTACATTCTAATCATGGAAATAGATAATTTTTCCTATTTGTGGTCTTCTCTTTTCCCTTTAAATCAGTCCCTTTAACATTTCTTGTAGCACTGGTTTCTTGGTGACAAACTCCTTTAATTTTTGCTTGTCTGGGAAAATTTTGATCTCTCCTTCCATTTTGAATGATAACCTTGCTG
The DNA here is from genome assembly GCF_057802395.1 of Ceratotherium simum simum. Classification (NCBI taxonomy): domain Eukaryota; kingdom Metazoa; phylum Chordata; class Mammalia; order Perissodactyla; family Rhinocerotidae; genus Ceratotherium; species Ceratotherium simum. Next base: position 25,823,137 of record NC_141918.1, on the reverse strand, counting down.
GGTAGAGTATTCTTGTCTGTAAGTTTTTTCCTTTTAGCACTTTAAATATATCATGCCATTCTCTTCTAGCCTGTAAGGTTTCTGCTGAGAAGTCAGCTGATAGCCTATGGGGTTTCCTTTGTATGTAACTTGACATTCTCTTGCGGCTTTTAGGATTCTCTCTTTATCTTTAATTCTGGGCATTTTGATTATGATGTGTCTTGGTGTGGGCCTCTTTGGGTTTATCTTGTTTGGGGCTCTCTGTGCTTCCTGTACCTAGACGTCTGTTTCCTTCCTTAGGTTAGGGACGTTTTCATCTATTATTTCTTGAAATAGATTCTCTGCCCCTTTGTCTCGCTCTTCTCCTTCCGGGACACCTATAACACGAATGTTAGTGCGCTTGATGTTGTCCCAGAGGTCCCTTAGACTGTCCTCAGTCTTTTTAATTCTTTTCTCTTTTACCTGTTCACCTCGGGTAATTTCTTCTAGTCTTTCGTCCAGCTCACAGATCCGTTCTTCTGTATCCTCTACTCTGCTTTTGAGTCCCTCTAATGAATTTTTCATTTCCAGTATTGTATTCTTCATTTCTGATTGGTTCTTTTTTATATCTTCCATTTCTTTGTTGACATTCTCACTGAGTTCATCTATTCTTCTCCCCAGATCAGTGAGCATCCTTAACACTCTTAGTTTGAACTCTCTGTCAGGTAGGTTGCTCACTTCTGTTTCACTTAGTTCCTTTTCTGGGGTTTTGTCCTGTTCCCTTACTTGGAATGTATTCTTCCTCCTCATTTTGCCTCTTTCCCTGTGCTTGTGTCTACGTATTTGGTAGATCAGCTACGTCTCCTGCTCTTGGATAGGTGACCTTATGTAAGTGATGGCTTAGGAGGCCTGCCGTGTGCTTCCCTCAGTTCTCAATGTTCCAGGGGTGACCCCTATGTGGGCTACATGTGTCCTTCTGCTGTGGCCTGTTTGCTCTCCCTGTAGGTGCCCAGGGAGGCTGAGTTATGCTCCTGGCCAGCTGTTGTAATGCTCAGCTGCTTGTAGTTGTTGTGGGCCCTTCAGTCTCTTTATCAGGTGTGGGGAGCCCCAGCACAGTTGGCTGCAAGTTCTAATACCACATTTGTGTTGCAGTATTTCTTTTAAGTGAGTAGGCCCCCCCCGTGGCAGGTTGTTAGGCTCAGGGCCTTACAATTGCTATAAGCCTCCAGCCTTTATGTCTCTTTTCAGTTGTCTGAGGATTGCAGCTGGGTGGGGCTGGCCTCAGGCACAGGAGCACCCAATCGTTTCAGGCTTTGGAAGGTGGGACAAGCCTCCTATGTGGGTCTTTGAGAAGCACAAGTCTTCTGCAGCTGACAAACCCTGCCACCCACAGGTCCACACACACAGTCAACACAGTCCTGCCCCACGTGAGTGCCCCGACCTCCCCAAGCGGACCCAGTCTCTCCACGGCAGGAGCCCCACACACTCCACCACTGCCCCACACTCTCCACCTGCTCCTTGTGCACACCCTGCCCTGCTCAAGTCAGCTCAGTTGCCAGGCTGCAGAGAATCCAGTCACCAATCTATGTAGGCCCACAAGTTGCCTGAGGGCTTGTTGTCGGGTGGGGCCAGTCTCTAGGGTGGGCTGCCTGCCCTGGCTGAGCTGGATTAAATCGGTGCTCTAGTGGGTGGGGCAGACCCTGGGCTAGCAGGCCTCAGGGAGAACTCCAATGGCGTCTGTGTCAGCATGCTCACACCAGGCCACAACAATGGCCGCCGCCAATGTCCCAGTCCCTGGAGAGGTCTCACCCCTCACCGAGATGCACTCAGGGCCTATCAGGTGAGTCTCTTTTCACCACAGCACTGTGCACCTTTCTTTCTGGTGATTTTAAGATGCTTTCTGAAACGGGTGAGTTTGCGCTCATGCCCTTTAAGAGCCAGTTTTAGTTTCTTTGTGAACCGGGTTTTCTGGGGGTTCACCCCAACGCTTTAGTAGCAGGCAAAGTCAGATATTATGCCGCTGGTCTCGATTGTGCTGGGACCACAAAATGCCCACAGGGGGGGCGCTCCTGGCTCAGGGCCCCAGGCCTCCAGGGAGGGTGCAGACCTGTGAGCTGCTCCCGGCAGCCGTGAAGCTGGCGGCTTGTGAAGGCGGCGTTTTTCCTCTCCAGAAGGAAGTCTCTGCTTCTTCTACCTCAGTTAGGATTGTCCGTTGTTGCAGGAGTTCCTCTTATCCAGTTTTCAGTTCTGTCTCAGGGGTAATTTTTCCACGAGTAGTTGTAAATTTGCTGTGTCCACCGGAGGAGGTGATTTCCGAGTCTGCTTACGCCACCATCTTGACTCCGCCTCTTCCTCTATTTTTCTTAAAATTCAAAATTCAATGTCCATAAAGAAGGTTGTATTTGGAACACAGCTACATTCAATTATTTACAAATTGTCTAGAATTTCTTTTTCCTCTGGATTTATTAAGGTATGATTGACAAATAAAAATTGTATGTATTTAAGGTGTACTACGTGATGATTTCATATACATATACATTGTGAAATGATTACCACAATCAAGTTAATTAGCACATCCATTACTGTATATAGTTACCTTTCTCTGTGTGTATGGTGAGAACACGTAAGATCTACTCTGTTATCAAATATCAAGTATACAACAATACAGTATTATTAACTATAATCACAATGTTGTACATTAGATCCTCAGAACTTATTTATCTTATAACTGAAATTTATATCTTTGACCAATGTGTGCTTATTTCCTTCACTCTCCCATTCCCTGGCAACCACCATGCTACCTTCTGTTTCTACGAGTTCCACTTTGTTTTTAGATTCCACATGTAAATAATATCATACAGTATTTGTCTTTCTTTGGCTTATTTCACTTTGGCATAATGCCCTCCAGATTCATTCATATTGTCACAAATGGCAGATTTCTTTTTTTATGATTGAATAATATTCCATTGTGTGTGCATATATATATATATATATATATATATACCATAACCATATATATATATACCATATATGGTATATATATATATATACCATATTTTGTTTATCCATTCATCTGCCAATGGTCACTTAGGTTGTTTCCATATCTTGGCTATTGTGAGCAGTGCTGCGATGAACATGGGGGTGCAGATGTGTCTTAAGGTAGTGATTTCATTTTCTATGGATATATACTCAGAAGTGGGAATGCTGGATCATATAGCGGTTCTAGTTTTAATTTTTTTAAGGAAACTCCATAGTTTTTCCACAGTGGCTGTACCATTGTACATTCTTACCAACAGTGCACAAGGGCTGCCTTTTCTCTACATTCTTACCAACATTGTTATCTCTTCTCTTTTTGGTAATAGCTGTCCTAACAGGTGTAAGGTGATATGTCACTGTGATTTTGATTTGCATTTCTCTGACAATTAATGATATTGAGCAGCTTTTCAGGTGCCTGTTGGTCATTTGTGTACTTTTTTTGGAAAAATTCTATTCAGGTCATTTGTCCATTTTATTTGAATTATTTGTTTTATTTGCTATTGAGTTATAAGAATTCCTTATATTTTTTAGATATTGATCCCTTAATAGATACATGGTTTGAGATTATTTTTTCTGATTCTACAGGTTGCCTTTTCATTTTGTTGATTGTTTCCTTTGCTGTACAGAAGCTTTTTAGTCTAATATAGTCCTACTTGTTTATATTTGCTTTTGTTGCTTGTACTTTGGATATTATACTCAAAAAAATTTATTGCCAAGCCCAATATCAAGGAGCTTTTCCTCTGTTTTCTTCTAGGAGTTTTATGGTTTCAGGTATTACATTTAAGTCTTTAATCCATTTTGAGAATCCATTTATTGAAGAGTCTATCTTTTCTCCATTTGTGTTCTTGATATTTTTATCAAAGATCAGTTGATCATATATGTTGGGTTTATTCTGGGCTCTCTATTCTATTCCTTTGGTCCATGTATCTGTTTTTAAGCCAATATTGTACTGTGTTGAACTATAGCTTTGTAATATAGTTTGAAACCAGGACGTGTAATACCTCTAGCTTTGTTCTTCTTTCTCAAGATTGCTTTGGCTAATTGGTGTCTTTTGTGTTTCCATACAAATGTTAGGATCTTTTTTTTCTATTTTTGTGAAAGATGCCATTGGAAACTTGATAGGTATTGCACTGAATCTGTAGATTGCTTTGAGTAGCATGGATATTTTAACAATATTAATTCTTCTGATTCATGAACACAGGGTGTCTTCACATCTGTCTGTGTCTTCTTCAATTTCTTTTGTCAGCATCTCAGTTTTCAGTGTATAGATCTTTAACCTCCTTGGTTAAATCCATTCCTAAATATTTTGTTATTTTTTTCCTTTGTGGTTACCATTAGGCTTACATAAAACATCTTATAGTTATAACAGTCTATTTTAAGCTAATAACCTAACTTCAATCACATACAAAAACTTTTCCCTTTTACCCTCCCAACATTTTATGTTTTGTATCAAAATTTACATCATTTTATATTCTGTATCCATAGCAAATTATTGAAGCTATAGTGGGTTTTTTTGCTGTTGTTTAATCTTTATACCAGAGTTAAAAGTGATTCACACACAACCATTACAGTATTAGAATATTCTTCATTTGGCTATACACTTACCTTTACCAGTGAGTTTCATACTTTCATATATTTTCATGTCATTGATTAGCATCCTGTCACTCAAGCTTGAAGAAATCCCTTTAGGATTTCTTATAAGGCAGGTCTAGTGGTGATGAATTCTTTCAGCTTTTATTTGTCTGGGAATGTCTATCTTTCATTGCTGAAGAACAGCTTTGCTGGGTAACATATTCTAGCTTGACAATTTTTATTTTTTCTCCTTTTAGCACTTTGGATATATCTTCCCACTGTCTCCTAGCTGGCAAGATTTCCACTGAGATATCTTTTGATAGCATCCTAGGGGTTCCCTTTTATGAAATAATTTTATTTTTCTTGCTGATTTCAAATTGTTTCTCTTTCATTTACACACTTTTATTATAATGTGTCTCAGTAAAGTCCTCTTTGGATGAATCTGTTTGGGGACTTAGGATCTTCATGTAATGGATATCCACATCTCTCCACAGATTGGAGATGTTTCAGCCATTATTTCTTTAAATAAGCTTTCTATCCCTTTCTCTCTCTTCTTCTGAGACTCTTATAATGTGAATATTGTTTCTATTAATTGTGTCTCATAATTGATGTAGGCTTTCATCACTCTTTTTCATTCTTTTTTTCTCTTTTCTCTCCTCTGACTTGATCATTTCAAATGACCTGTCTCTGAGTTTACATATTCTTTCTTCTGTTTAGTCAAGTCTGCTGTTGATGCTCTTAATCTCATTTTTAATTTTTTATTTCATTCATTGTATTCTTCAGCTCCAGAATTTCTATTTGGTTCTTTTTTATGACTTCTACCTGTTGAACTTCTCATTTTGATGCATTTTGTTGAGTTGTCTGTGTTCTCTTGTAGCTCACTGAGCTTCCTTAAAATAGTTATTTTGAATTTTTTGCCCAGTAATTCATATATCTCTTTTTTGGGGGTCACTTACTGGAAAATTATTGTGTTCCTTTGGTGGTGTCATGTTTCCTTGAATTTTCATGTTTCTTGTAGCCTCATGTTGATGTCTGTGCATCTGATGGAGCAGTCACCTCTTTCAGACCTATGGACTGGTTTTGGTGGGGAATTATCTTCACCTGTGTGCAGGTGTGTGGGCCCTGGCTGGGTAGAGTGTGATTGTTCTGGCTCTGGAGAAGGCCCAGTTGTAGTCACTATGCAACTCTGTCAACTGAGATCAGCATCTGCCAAGATTGCAGGGGTCCTCAGTGATAAAGGCTGTTGGTGTCTGCAGTGATGGTGAGAGCTATTAGGATGTTTGGTGGTGAAGGCTGTTGGGGACCTTCTGGTCTCTTTTTCTCCCACAGGAGAATGTCATGGCTGAGGAGATCCTTCTTGTTGCTAGGTCTGGCTTATAGGTACCCTCATGGAGATGGTGGCATTGGTGCCTGATGTATGGACTCTTATGGAGCAACTATGGAGCTGGGGTCTGAAGTGTGGTAACTCATGGAGTGACAGCAGCTCCAGGGTCTAGGGCACTGGCTAGCCCACTGAGGTGGTGGTCCAGTGCCCGAGGTGCAGGTGTGAAATAGACATAGAGCCAGGGTCTGGATCACAGGTGCATGCAGAAAAACAGCACCTCCTGAGTCTGAGGTGCTGGCTAGCCCACTACAATATATGAGAATAATCTAGTAAAATCAGTAATATAGAATGTAAAAATAAAATAATTGAAATCTTCCTTCACTGCCTTCCTTCTCCCATCATAGAAGATACCACTATTAAAACTTTAATAGGTATCCTTTCCTATAAGTAGGTATATTTGTTTTGTGCATTTTTAATTTTGACAGAAATATTGTTTTATGACTTTACTCAACTTAATCACATGTATAGGAATATTTTCCTATAAATATATATAGCTCTTCCTCCTTCATTATATTTAGCGACTTCATATATCATGCATTATAAATTTTACGTTCACCTACTTCCCTTAACATGGACATTTACATTGTGTCTAGTTTTTTGCTGTTATAAATAATATTGCAGTGAGCATTTTAGTATGCATAGATTAACACAAGCATGACTGTTTGTGTAAGACAGATTCTTAAAAGTATTATCCCTCAGTTTAATGTTGTACATAATTTTAATTATGAATCATTTTTACAAACAACAATATTCTCAAGTGCTTCCTTATTTATTCCAATCTTACTTATTTCACATTGCAATTTTTTCCTTTTTTATTTTCATTGCATTTAATAAAACAAACACCTGATGCCTTATACTCTTATAGATGTCCATCACACTTACTCTCATATTAATGTAGATTTTCCCAGTACTGCTTTAAAGAAAACCTCAAGTATGAACTCTTTATTTTATTATTTATTAGGTCATCAAATGTGACTCAGATGCCAATAGTATAAAGGAAGTTTGAATTAAAATAATAATAGCTATACCCTATTTAATCATTCATTACTTCATTCAAAGTGAACAGAATTCCATATTGAGTAGATTATTTTTAGTACAATTTACAATTCTAAGTTGTAAAATGTTACTGATCTTTTCTCTCATTTAGATTGACATGAAAAATTTTTATCATGTTCTGGTTGCCCTAAGGGTATAATTATGGTTGGTTAGAAAATATAGCAGGTTTTCAAAGTCAAATAGAACAGTGTTGCCATCAGTGCTGATATTGTAATATTCATATTATGTTCAGACCCTCATTAAACAAATACCTATTGAGATGACCTGAATTATTTCATCTAATGCCTTAAGTGAGAGTATTAGGTTTTTTTAAAAAAATTGCTGTTTTCAGTTTGTTTACCTTTAAGCAATTTTCCTTTTGTATTTGATGTTTTAAATGTTTCCTTTTTCTTAATTCTTTTATACAATTATTTACAAAACATTATCACTCTTGCAAAGTAAAGAAATAGAAAAGAGTAAAAGTCACTATTGCTTTTACCATTATTATCTAGTATATTTACTTTCACCTTTATCATTGTAGATAAAATGCTATGTTCATTTTTAATATTGAGATTATACTATTTTGACACTTTTTAAAGTAGTTATCTTAGCATTTTATAAATCATTATGGTGAAGTTAGCTTTCAATGATTTGTTAGCTCACTTTGGTTTCAACTATAATTGGTAGGTTGAATAAGCATGGTTCATGCCGTAATTCACCCATTTTTTTAGTCTTCTAGTCATTTAACATTAATTCAGAGGATATAATGTTAATCTTCCTCTGTTTCTAGAAAAAAAGACTATGAAAAGGTACACGATTCCTCTGCTCACCCTTCAGGAATACAATCTCTTATGATAACTTTAAGTAACAACACAGTTTTGTCCAATACGAGATTTAGTTTTGGTTGAAACCTTTTTCCATCATAGTGTTGAACTTGCTTCACGCTGAAATTCTGTAGAGGCTAAGGGGGCCATGTCTGAGCAGGAAGAGTAAGGAGTGTCAGGGATAGGAAAATTCTTACTTATGTGGATATTGATAAGCTTCTGGCTTATTGCAGATGTTTAAATCTAACTCTTTCTGTTTTTGGACACTTCGGCTTCCTTGGAGTTTCCTTGTGAGAAATCTTCCTCTACAATCCTCTTGATCCATGCAGATATATATAGATATTCTCTATTTATCCATCTCTCTATATATATTTAATTTGGGGGATGTCTTATTCTGCAGCATTCGAGTAATCCAAGTTCACCTCAACTTCTCACCTCTTTCGTCCCTCCACCACTTTAACAGTTCCTGTTTGATAAAACACAAGAAGACTTTATATTTCCTCTCTCTCCCATGTGGCCCAATCCAGTTATTGGTAAAAACTTCAAGTTTCCCAGCACACATGGGGAGTGCATATATTCCAAAAGCAGTAACTCTCAGGCAACAAAGCATCTATTTAAACTGTCCTTCTACCTGGGTTTCTAGGAAGAGGTTTGGGGAGTCAGAGCTCTGTGTGTGTGCCTGCCAGCATTGTACACTCTCCAGTGTTCCACACAATGCTCCCTTATTAGACTTAAGGAGAAAGAGAGGTCGCCTTCTACCCTTCTTCCCTTGGAGAGAGTTGTTCCCCATGGCAGAGCATTAGCTATATTCAATGTAATCTCTTCAAAAATATTTCCTCTCTCTGTTCTCAGAGCATTTTTAATATTTTCACAGCTGATGAAGTAGTTCAAAAGTCATGGAACAGTCTTTAGAAGTTTCCATTTTAACTTTTACAAATTATGATTAAACTTTGAAGGCATCTTCAGGCCTTGAGTTGTCTGTTGAAATTTCAATTACAACAAATTACAATAGTAATAGGAAAAATTTGGAGAAAAATGAGGGATGTATTAAAAAGATATACAGAAGGCCAAAGAAACCCAGACAATTATAAGGAAAGAAAAGAGCCAAGAAATGAAAATCCATAAGGAATACAGGCATTGCATATGCTTATTTGTTCTGTCGAGATTCTCAACACTCATGTCCCATTATTTTCTCCTCTCTGTAACTTTTGTCCTCTCTTTTCTACAATCCACAAAATATGCAACCCTCATATCTGAAGTTTACACATTACAGTTTTGACCACATTGAAAATGAATAAAAATTCACTTTTATTATCTATTTTTTTTTAAAGATTTTATTTATTTTTATTTTTTCCCCCCAAAGCCCCAGTAGATAGTTGTATGTCATAGTTGCACATCCTTCTAGTTGCTGTATGTGGGACGCGGCCTCAGCATGGCCGGAGAAGTGGTGCGTCAGTGTGCGCCCAGGATCTGAACCCTGGCCGCCAGCAGCGGAGCGCGCACACTTAACGGCTAAGCCACAGGGCCGGCCCTTATTTTCTATTTTAATTTTCCAGAAAGAAATGCTGCCTCTGGGCTTGATCTAAATAACATATACTCAACCACAAGCACTCACTGCCTTTGTAGTGGAGAAACATACACCAAAAATATAGAAAGAAAAGCATAAAACGGGGTCCCATCTAGATACTGCATGGAGTTAATGTCAGGAGTTCGTTGGTTTTGTGGTGGTGGTGGTAAAATACACATAACATAAAGTTCACCATTCTACCCATTTTAAGCTTTATAATACAGTAGCATCAAATGGTGATCATTTCATAATATATACAAATATGGAATCATTATGTTGTAAATTTGAAACTAATGTAATGTTATATATCAATTATATCTTAGTTTAAAAAAAGAAAAGAAGAGATTTATGTTTTGTCACTTCATGAAATTTCTCAAATAAAAAGATGATCAAATCAGAAAAAATAATCATCATGATTACAGTTACAATTAGCCTCTCCATGCCAGACATTGTATTGGGAGTTTAATCATGGTGATACTGCAAAGTGGGTGTTAATCAGCTCATTTTCTGGATGAAGAAACTGAGTCTCTAAAGTCAGGCCCAACCTGAGAAGGATGGATCCAAAATACTGCTCAACGTATGTTTGATTCCCAAAGCTGTTACAGCATGCTGCTTGCTTTGTCTCAGAAAATATGGTCTTTGTGGCTCAGATCAGCTGTACAAATTACAATGACTGCTCATGAGAATATGAAACTCTGAACAAACTACGCTTTTAATAAAAAGAGAAAAGTGTGAAAAAAATAAAATTTACAGTGGCATTAAATACACTCACAATGTTGTGCAACCATCACTGCTATCTATTTCAAGAACTTTTTGATCATCCCAAAAAGAATCCACATACACATTAAGCAATTTGCTTCTTTCCCCAGCCCCTGACAACTACAGATTGTTTTCTATATCTATGAATTTATCTATTCTGGGTATTTCACATAAGTAGAATCTAACCTTATGTGGCCTTTCGTATCTGATTTCTTTCACTTAACATGTTTCCAAGGTTCATCCATGTTGTTACTTGTAGCAGTACTTCCTTTTTTTTTAAGACTGAATAATGTTCTATTGTATTAATGTACCACATTTTGTTCATTCATTCATCTGCTGATGGACATTTGGATTGTTTCCTCCTTTTGGCTATTGTGCATAGTGATGGCCATGAACTTACACAAGTTTTTATTTGAACGCATGTTTTCAATTATTTTGGGTATATACCTAAGAATAACATTTCTGGGGCACATGAAAATTCTATGTTTAACTTATTGTGGATCTCCAAACTCTTTTCCACAATGACCCCATCATTTCATATTCTGCTCAGCAACATATGAGGGTATGAATTTCTCCACATCCTAGCCAACAAATGTTATTTTTATTTTTTTTTACTATACTCATTCTAGTAGGTGTAAGTGGTATATCATAGTTTTGATTTGCATTTCTCTATCAACTAATGATATTATGTATTTTCTCATGTCCTTTCTGGCCATTTGTATACCATCTTTGAAGAAATGTCTATTTGAGTTCTTTGTCCATTTTTTAATTGAATTTTTTTGCCCGTTTGTTGCTGCGTTCTAAAAATTCTTTATATATTCTGGAAATCAACTTTTGGTTTCTAGGCTGCGTGTAAGGAGATTAGAAGTCATCTCTTCCACCCGCACAACAAAAAAAGCTGATCAGACTGAAAATGTGAAACTCTTCTTAGGTCCGTCAGAAAACTGAGGTCATAGGACAAGTCATTGCCTCCAAAACTGAAGAGACAGATATGCAGATACAGTGAATCACAACTTACTAGAAGCCCAGGAGCAGAAAACTCCCTAGGGAACAGTACCTAAGTAGGAAAGCCTAACATATAATTGAGGAACTGCTGCAGGTTCAGTGTGGGCAAGTTGGAGAATTAAAAACTCCAGGGGAGCCCAGTCTTACGAGCGCTCCCACACTATCCTAAGTTTTAATTCCAAGAGCCCTATCACATTCTCCCAGGGAAAATAGGAGAAAAATCCCCTGTACTTCTGGCAGGGGGAAGGGACGTCAAGATGTCAGTTCTTCCTAACTTGATCTGTATTTTCAATGCAATCCTAATCATAATCCCATAATGCCAATAGATATTGGCAAACTAATTCCAAGGTTTACACGTAAAGTCAAAGGACACAGACCAGCCAACACAATATTGATGGGGAAAAACAAAGTCAGAGAACTGACCATTCCTTACCTGAAGACTTAATATAAAGCTACAGTAATAAAGACAGTGCATCACTAGCAAAAGACTAGATGAATAGATCAGTGGAACAGAGTATAGAGCTTGGATATAAACCACACAAGTTTAGCCAACTAATCTTTCACAAAGGAGCAAAGGCAATTCAGTAGAAAAAAGATAGTCTTTTTAATAAATGGTGCTGAAACAAATGGACATCCATATGCAAAAAAAATGAATCTAGACAGAGATCTTACATCTTTCACAAAATTTAACACAAAATGAAGCATAGCCCTAAATTTAAAACACAAAACTATAAAATTCCTGAAAAGTGACATAGGAGAAAATCTAGGATAGTTAATTTTTGGCAGTGACTTCTTAGACACAACGCCAAAAGAAAAATCCATAAAATAAAAGATTGATAAGTTGGACTTGATTAAAATTAAAAATTTCTGCTCTTAAGAGACACTCTTAAGAGTCACAGAATAGTGGAAAATTTTCACAAAACATATATCTGATGAAGGACAGGTATCCAAAATATACAAAGAACCATTAAGACTCAACCATAAGAAAACAGTCGGTTAAAAAAAAAAAGCAAAAGATCTGAACAAACATCTCACCAAATAAGATATAGAGATGGCAAATAAGCATTTGAAAAGACGTTTAACATCATATGTCATTAGGGAAATGCAATTTAAAACAACAAATAGATACTACTGCACACCTATTAGAATTCTTTTTCTCCTTTTTGAATTCCTAGTAATTTTTGACTGGGTAGTAGATACTGTATATAATAAGTTGTAGAAATTCTGGATTCTATTATTCTCCTTTGAAGAGTTATTTTTATTTTGTTTTGTTTGTTTTTAGCAGAAATCTCAGATATTAGCTGAACTCCTTGGATTTGTGTAAGCTTAATTCTATCCTTTTGTTACAAATCTCTGGAAAGCCCAAGGTATCTCCCCAACTCTTTTATGTTGACAGGATTCAACATCCAAAGCTTGTCTTCCCTGCACATTTTTTTCAACTCTTAGTATCAGTCTTTGTTACAGCAGGGCCAGAGTACATCTTAATCTAAGATGTGGCCGTAACTCCTAAGGCAAGATCTTATTGTCTCAGCAAGTGTTAAAGTTTTAAGAAAGTTCTCCTGAGACCTTTCCACTCCGCTAATTTCAGAATTCCATTATCCCTGAGCACTGCTCTTTCCCCAGCACTGTTTGACCTCTAAAACTTCTTTCTGCTTACAATCTTGTAGTAGCTAATATGTGATAAACCTTGGATGGGATAGTCCACTCCTTAGCAAATAGCTCAAGAGGACCTGTCCCATGCATAGATCTCTGGGACTCGTGCTCTAAAAAAAAACAAAAACAAAAAAGCCCTCATTTTTCTTCGATGTGCCACAGATTCCAGGCACATGAACTGTCCTGTACTGTAACCACTGCCTCTGCAGCTTAGTCAGAATGCCACGCCCTGATGCACTCCAGACCACTACAACATGGTCAGGAATTTGCCCCCGTGGAGAGAGCTGGACAATCACATGTTTTACTTTATGAGTTTCACTTTTCTCAGTGATCACACTTTTTTGCTTCTTGTTATCCAGTGTCTGAAAAAAATGTCTCACATATGGTGTCTAATTTCGTAATTGTTCCCACTGGAAGGGCTATTCTGCTTCTAGTTACTCCATCATAACTAGAACTACAAATACTTTAATATCATGTACTTTTTTTATCCTCATCACTCCTATGAAAAGACTCTAGTTATTATTACTATCCTGCTAACACACTGGCCACTACTTATCAGTGCCATTTGCGTGATCTTTCTGTAAGACCTCTAATTTCTGGAGTACCTTAGATATCTTCTCCATCATGCCCCATCCCTAAGTAATCTCTTACCAATTTCCATAACTTGAAACATAATCTGTATGTTCATTTTATCTTCCTCCTGGAATTTTCCATTAGGAATAAACCTCATATATCCAAATGCCTATTGGGCACTTCCATTTGGACATTTAAAAGCCATATCAGAATTACTTTGTGCACAAAACTAAATTATTAACATTCTCCTACCAAAACTTCCACCACCAATTCTATTTCTCCTTCAGATTTTTCCATTTCAGTAATAATGCCACAGTTAGTTACTCAGACTAAAACAGATACGAGGCATCATACTAGACTCATAAATTTCTAATGTATCTCAAATACAGTCTAATTTTTTGTCTTATTAGCTATAATTCTAAAGTATATCCAAGTCTGACAACATATCTATCTCTGTTGATACAACCCGAGTCTAAACACCATCGTCAACCACTGTACTATGTCAAACTTTCCCTAACATTTCTCCCTATCTTTATTCATATCTTCTCCTCCCCCATAATGCATAATCCATACAGCAACCACAGTGATATTTCTCAAGCATGAATCACATAAAAAATATTTCTTTAAAATTCTTCAAAGAATCCAGATTATACTTAGAAGAAAACCTAAATATTTTTTCATGACATATACAAAGTTTACATGATCAAATTCTTACCTAACTCTGATGTTATCCCAATTCATCCTATCATTCTTGCAGAATTTTCATGTGAAATTTCTGGAAAAAGATATTGGTGATCTAGATTTGTGTACTTGGCCACAATTTTGTTTATTTCTTGGTGGTGGTTGTTTTCATTTTTAGCCATTACTTAAATTTTGGGCTAAAGGGATAAAAGGATTATTTCTACTTCACTTGTTACTTAACTCTATGCACAACTGTGGGATTCTTCCTAGAGATTTGAGGAAAACTCTAATATATTTTTAAAAATGACATTTTTTTCCTTTCTAATTCCTAGATACTTAATAATGTAGCAAGAGTTTGCTTGATATTTCAAGGGGCCTAATGAAATTTCTTTCAATTAAACATATTAGCAATGGAAAGCACAAGTGATTCACAATGGGAGAAAATTTGGGAGAATGTCAGCATTTTCTCAAAAAGTTAAAATTTTAAAGCTTATTGCATTCTTGCCTCTGCTTATTATTTCATGTGCAATAAATGTTTTTCAGAATTAAATGTAGAGATGACAATATTATAAAAAAAATTTCAGTTGAGACTAAATGCTTTTATGGGTGGATGCCATTTTCTAATTAAGTCTGAAAAGACTACTGAAAAATGTTTAATGGTAATTAACTTAAATCATTGCCACAAAATTATAAGGAGCTAATTGTCCCCTTCTCTAAAAGCCACAGATATTAATTTAGAAATACAGAGAAGAGGCAAATGCAAATAAATATCTTTAATGAGATTGAAAAGGTTTTGCTAACTTCCATTGATTAACAATTTTTAAATTAAACAATTTCATATTAATGTAAAATCGTAATTTGTGTCCGGTATCACCTTTTCAGGCAACTCTTTCCAAATTCTCTAAGGAAATCCCCTAATAAGTATTTATAAAAATCAGCATTCATTTATATTTATTAACAGGAAATTTATTCTTTAATAAATTTATTAACAGAAAATTCATTTATATTAACAGGAAATTTTCTTATTTTCTCAAGAAAAAATGACTTATACTTTTATAAAATCTGGGGTATGCAGAGTAATAGATACTCAATTATTATGTGTTGAATGGAGTGTTCATTTTTATTACTCTAAGAACATTAGTGCCTTATAATTTTTTGTTTTCTTGTATCACTAAAGTACACTAAAGAAACAAGGAATGTAGACAAGTTCATGGCCAAAGAAGGAAATTTAATCAAATAACTACTTTGAAATTTATTAAATCTAAACATTTTTTGCTCTAAAGTTTTTACACTTAGGAGTTTTGTACACTAAATAGATAAATCTATTTCTGAGACATGACTGAATTTACAGATAGACTTAGTGCTACCATGTTTACAATACACAATTGATAAGAACTGTAACAACTACTAAATAGTATAAAGAATGTTATCAACATGATAAGAACTGGTATGGTTTCTTTTTTTTAAATTTTTATACCAAAATAGAAGTGAGCAAGAAAAGAGCAAATATTTAGTTGGTCTAAACAGTTTTCATTCTTGGTAACCATTTAAGTCTCCAGCATTCAGCAGCCTGCATATCAAACATAAAAACACAAAGCCAACTCATAATTCTTATAAAATAGTAGTGTAAACAGACCTTGGACATTGTCTTCTTGAGATTCCATTTTATTGAGTTCTGTTCCTTTTACTACTTTATGCTAGTAAAGTTATTTGAATAGAAATGGCTGAAATGTCTGTGGGAACAAAATAAATGATAAAATACATATTGATAAAAAATGTTTTCTCTCTAGTAATGATAATTAAATCACATCAAGCACTCTGATACAGTGATACATTCTGCGTTTGATGCACTCTGACAGAAACAATGTAGGAAAATCAGTTTAGTAAACTATTCAGCTAAATAAAAGAGAGATGGATAAAAATCAACATGATTAGATAGATAAATAGATAGACAGATGATAGATAGATAGATGATAAAGACAGAGATATATGATATAAATGTACATATGCCTACAGGAACAATGAGAGAACCTAGAAACAACGAAAAAGCAATCATAGTTGTAAACCAATCAGAAAGCTGAAGTTGCAAGACAATGAATTAAGCTGAAATATAGGAAAAAAACAAGGGGAGATGGTCTGTAAGCACTGGCTTATCAGAGGCCCAGCAAGTGAGACATTAGGTATTGTTTACCTCAGTCTCTATTATCATAACCACCAAATTGGCTTTAATCCAAAATTTATGAGCCATATGAAAATGAAAGACAAAAATAATTTCAAGAGACAAATCATTTAACAGAACAAGATTCAGATACGACAGATAAGTTGGAAATTAAGTATCTGTAAGTGATACGTTAGACCTTATATGGAAAAGATAGACATCATTCATGGATAGATGGGAGATTTCAGTTGAGACATAAAAACTATAAGAAGGAGTCAAATAGAAACAAGAATTTTAAAATATGATATAATAGATTGAAGGAGTTCATCAGTGAACCAGACACAGTTGAGGAAAGAATCAGTGAACTTAAAGATAGACCAACAGTAATTGCCCGGACTGAAATTTAAATAAATAAAAGAGTAAGAAAAAAAATTACAGTCTCCAAGTGCTGTGATACAATATCAAACTGTCTAACATATATGTAATTGGATTTCCAGAATGTAAAATGGAAGATAAAGGTTTGAAAGAAATATCTAAATCAATAACAATAGAGAATTTTTCAAAAATAAGAAAAGACATCAAAACACAAATCCAATTATCAAGAAACTGAGAGAAAAGAAATCAAAAATATCAAGCAAACAAATAACAAAACAAAACAACAACAGCATTATGATAAGCGAAAGGATCTAGACTGAAAATGCTGCATAATGTATAATTCAACTTACATGACCTTGTAGAATATCCAAAACTAAAGCAGAGATGGACAAAATAGTTGTGTCACACACTGCTAAATATAAAATAAGTTTTCTTGGAAAAAAATCTTGACTGAGAAATGTGCTCAGGTCAGGCAGAGCTATATCTATGTTGGAAAGTGTTCTGACAGAAGTATCTAATTCATAACCCTCAATACATTTCTAGTTAGAGGAGAGCTTTTAGTTGACTATGGAAGAAGGGGAGCTACCTGGTACAGAAAATGGCCTTGTCAGGACTAACTCAGATGTTGGCATCATTCTCTTCATCCATTAACCTGACTCAGAACTGCCAAAACAGCCTACCCTTAGGCTATCTATATAGATATTAATTTCCTAAGTTGTATATTAATTTAATGTTTTTTCTTGACATAATGCTGTTTAACTGTTCTTTGCCTTATCCTTTACATTGTATTGCATCTAGCACATTTATCTGCAAATTCTTGAGGAGACAATCATGTCTAATTTTGTATTTAGCTTTAGAACATTGAGACAAACTGACCAAAACTTAAGATATAATCGGAAATGCAAGTTATTACATCAATTTAATTCAGAAGCAGCTCTTATATTCATTTCTTAATAAAATGCATATTTTAAATGCCGACTGTGAGAGAAGTACCATCTACCCTAAAACAGCTTAAACTTTGTACATAATTTAGTATTTAGTGAACAGATTTCAAAGTACTGAAAAATGCAACAATTTGATTTTCTACCTAAATTATTAGTGATGTTAAACTATTCAATATGCTTACTCTGAAACAGATATGCTTAAAATTGATTTCTAGCCAAAATATAAACAAATTTATGCATGAATGAATGATCAGTCTTGCACCAACTTTTATGTGGGAGTGTGATTGGAAAGAAGCAAGGAGGAATAAAAGGAAAGCAGGGATGAAGGAAAAAGCAGTTTTCTCTGACCAGTTTCATACTGAGCTGTTTCTTCCATCATAAGGATAATTTCTAAGGGCTTCATCCCACAATCTTTGCTGCTAAAATATCTGCATTCAAAAAATCAATAGGACAATTTTCTTTTATTTTTTAAATTTAATACTACATTAAATTGTATATGATATTAACATCTCAATACATTCTTAGAAATGAAAACTTATTAATGGACAATCTGAGTCTCTTACAAATAAACAACAAAAACTGCAGCAAAAATAAACACATATATGATGTGAAGTTTAATATTTCATTTTTACATAAAATATCCCACATTTTACATCACCTGTAATTCATTAAAATTCATGGGGGAAGGCTTTAATATGATATCATCATCCATAAATACAATAAAAAGCATATGCTTTTTATTGCCATGCCATCACTTTCGAAATAGAACAATCCTGGCAGCATCATGTTGATTTAAGCTATCTTTCAGGGAAACATTTACTTCTCGAGATTCATTTTTTAAATCAAGATTGGTGAAAACCTATGAGAAAATGTCTTAATAAAAAACTTAGACAACTTCTTACCACTCTTTGTTATTTCCCTGGCATTTACCATTTCTCAAATACATATTGCTTTTCCCTGAAAATGGACATAACTAAAGCATAGGTAACATGGGTAAATATCAAAAGGTATGGAGTCATTCAGAATATATTACAGTCGAATAAGTAAAGGTGATTTTAAAAGATTCAGCATTGCTGATGCAGATACTATGTATTACGTGATGCGTCTAGCTTTGGTTGAGGTAATAACCCGTTCAAAACGATATTTTTGTATTCATTTATATAAAATGGAAACTCTATAAGTAAAAAGCTAAAAACAAAAGCTAAAGCAGTACACCCAGATTCCATGCCATATTTTGAATGTAAATTCATTCAGATAAAATGTTTATTTTATCTAACACTTGCTCTCAATAAGATCTGAAAATGGATGTATACATGTAATCACACACATAAACACACATATGCACATATACCAACACGGAAATAATCTTTCATAGCTAATACTGAGTAATGGGAGTTATAGCACAGTAAAATTATAAGCATGTATATTAAATACAGATTTTAAACCATAGAATAAATTATCCAATTTCAAAGTTTTAATAAATAAAGAGCAAAATATATTTTAGCCAATATGTGGTTTCTATTCAAGGTACTTTTGAAAGTTTTTTCAATTTTTTTACTGAATATGTTTTTGTCATAGGTTTTTTGTTAGCCAACATTCTTGTGTCAGTTTATATTATATTGAAACTTTACAGGATTTATGAAATAATGACATTATTCTAATACAACAAAAATAATCTATGTAAAATTCAAACATGAAGTTACTTTTGTAACTATCTCCACTATATTTTTTTTATTCTGTTCAAAATCCTATCACTGGTTTTCTTCACTCCAGTATTTGTGGCTGATTAGTGGACAGCTTTGCTGATGAAGACCCAGGACTTCACATTGCCAGAGGCAAAAAAGTAGGACTAATGGTAATTGGGATCCTGTAGATTTTATGTCAGGGTTGAGTCAATACATCTGGAAATTCAACATCATTTGATAAACTTAGAAGTTAGAACACTTTATTCCAGGGATACGATACTACAACTCTATTTTCTTTCCTAAACCATCTTCTTTAGCTTTGTAAAATAGCAAGTATGGATAGTTGTTAAATTACAAACACTTCATGTTTATAAAACTGTCATTTTGATTAAAATGGTTGACTCTGGAGAACATTGGTCAAATTTCTCATGGTAAGAAAACTAACTTGTTGCTGTGGTTTAAGACAGAGTTTGCTGGGAGGAATAATCACCCCACTTCTCCCCAAAGTACAAATTGACTATTCCTTCCTACATGGTTGGAACGCTATATATACCAAGTGAATTTAAACTGGACTTTTGATAACCAGGAGTAAACAATTTAACACTATTGACGCAGATGATAATGGGTGCTCTGATCAGGACTCCCCACCCATGTGCTTCTTATGTAAACTTGCTCTTGGGAAGCCAAAAGAATGCTCATGAGGCTGTCTCAGTTACTGCACAAGGGAATGCATGATGGGAAAACAAAGGTACATGCCATCAAAATGAAAGGGGGAGACACAGGGGAGAATGAAAATACAGAAGAAGTAATAACTGGTACAATTATGTGGAGCTTTTAGATGACTTTTGAAGAATGAGATGAAAAAAGATGGATCTGCCTGAGATTCCTATTAGAAAGCTCATAGCACGTGATAAAATTTGTGGGAAATGGAGGTATTCCAACCAGTGCTCTATTAGATTCATAGCAAATTTCTATCTATCATAGTTTGGAGGTTTTCAAATGAAATCATGACGATCATGATTTACAATGAAAAATACTTGAATAATATTTTTAGTTTCAGCTGTGACATGTAAAGAGCTTGGAAGTTGTCATTCCCAGCCTAACAACAAGAAAAAGCTGAACAAGTTGAAAATCAGTGTCTTTTCACGGATCCATTAGAGAGCTGAAGTCACATGGCAAAGCGCCACCCAGAAATCTGGAGATATTGGCAAATTCAGAGTCATAATAGAGATCGCTGGAGACATAAACTTGTAGGAATACTTCAGTGCTAATTTTGGTGAAGTTCTGGAGTCTCAGCGTGGATTATTTTGTGATTAGGAACTTCCTGGGGGTCACAATCTTAGGAAAGTCCCACACTTTTTTAGGTTTTACCTCCATGAATCCCACCAGATTCTCCTGGTGATGAGCCAAGAAAGATCTTCTCATGTCTCTGGAAGGGAAAAGGAAGAATGAGCATAGACAAAAAAAACTTTACCAGAGCCTTATTCCACCTGATGAAAGGACATATCTCCAAATCCAGCCCACTCTAGGCTTTCTGTCACATCTAAGGAGAAAAGAGAAGCTATGAAATACATGTGCAGTTTACAGCTCAGAGACACAGGTCCACTAAAAGACTGATAATTTAATATAATATGATAGGACATTTCCTCTTCCCCACACCATACCTCTATACCAACAGAGTGCCAGTATAATAAGTGTAGATTACGGTTGAAAGATCTGCAAGAGACAGACTGTGTCTGAGGAGCAGTTCCTAAGGAAATCCAAAGAAAACAAGAACAGATGAGTAATGTAAGCAGAAAGAAGGAAATTCTAAGAAAGAATAAAAGCATGGGCAATAGACGGATACAGATTTAAAGCCTCTGGCATGTACAACTACAACACATTAGACAAATCACAACTCATGGCCAGATTAACACAAACTCACGCTAAAGGACTATTTATCACAATTCCTCTGACACAGTATATCATATCTGGCTTTCAGCAAAGAATTACAAAGTTCTCTAAAAAGTAAAAAAAAAAAAAAAAATACAGCCTGAGACACAAAGTGATCATTATAAGTGGACTCAGACATGACACAGATTTTGTAATTATCTAACAGGGAGTTTAAAACAGTTATGATTAATATCTTAAGGGCTATAATGGAAAAAGTATCATTCAAGAACAGATGGATAATACAAATAAAAAGAAGGAAACTCTGATAATTAATAGGGCATGCTGTTAATCAAAATGCTGTAACTTGGGGCTGGCCCGGTGGCATACTGATTAAGTTGCCATGCTCCGCTTTGGTGGCCCAGGGTTCACAGGTTCACATCCTGGTGCAGACCTGTGCACTGCTTATCAACCCATGCTGTGGCAGGCATCCCAAATGTAAAATGGAGTAAGATGGGCACAGGTGTTAGCTCAGAGCCAATCTTCCTCAGCAAAATAAAATGAAATGAAATAAAATAAAACAAAATAAAGTAAAGTAAAGTAAAATAAAATAAAATACTATAACAAATAGTGAATACTTTTATGGACTATTGTATCAAGAGTGATGAATATCTTTGATGGGCTCATCAGTAGACTGAACATTGTTAAGGAAAGAATCACTGAGTTTAAAGATAGGTCAAAGGAAACTTTCCAAACTGAAAAGCAAAAAGATAATAATAATAATAGTAATAATAAAAACAGAACATAACATCCAAGAACTGTGAGGGAATTTAAAAAGATATAACATACACATTATTGGAATACCAGCAAGGGAAAACAGAACACTGAGAAGAGAAATATTTCAAGTAATAGCAACTGAAAATTTTCCAAAATTAGTGACAAGCACAAAAGCAAAAATCCAGGAATCTCGGAGAACACCAAGTCAATAAATATAAAAAATTCTACATTTAGGTATATCATATTGAAACTGCAGAAAACCAAAGACAGAAATAAAGTCTTGAAAGAAGCTCGAGGTAGGGGGACATCTTACCTATAGAAGAACGGGAATAAAAATTACAGCAGATTTCTTCTCAAAAATTATGCAAACAAGAAGCAAGTGGAGGTGAAATATTTAAATTGTTGGGGAAAAAAAACCCAAAACCTAGAATTCTTCACACGTGTATGATCCTTCAGAAGTGAAGAAGAAAAAAATAATTTCACAGACAAACAAAAATGTAGGAAATTCATTGCAGAACTTCCCTGAAAGAAATGTTAAAAACAAACAAAAAAACTTCTCAGGGAGAAGGAAAATGAGATAGGTAAAAAACTCCAATCTACATAAAAAGCAGAAGAGCATTAGAGAAGGAATAAATAAAGGTAAAACAAAATCTTTTACTTTTCTTATTCTTAACTGATCTAAAAGATAAATTGTGGTTAGAGTAAAAATATTATCAATGTATTGGATGATTATAAGATACGACTAAGTGAAGTGAATGCCAGCAATATCATAAGGGATGCGAGGGAGGAATTTGGAATAGTCTGTTATAAGGTATCTACACTATATGTGAAACAGCATAGTGTTATTTGAAGGGAGACATAGATTAACTAACCATGTACATTTCAAACTCTAGGGCAACCACTAACCAAATATTTAAAAAGAAGTATAATTTATATGCTAAGAAGGGCATAAAGTGGAATTGCATAAAATATTTGGTTAAAACATGCAAAGGCAGAAAAAGAGGGGGGAAAGGAACAAAGGAACAAATGTGGTAAATATAAAAGAGTTACAAACATGTTAGATATTAATCCAGATATATAATAATCACTTCATATATGAATGGTTTAAATACACCAATTAAAAGATCAAAATTCGGGCTGGCCCCATGGGGTAGCAGTTAAGTGCATGCGCTTCACTGCTGGTAGCCCAGGTTTGGATCCTGGGTGTGCACCTACACACCACTTGTCAGGCCATGCTGTGCTAGCATCTCATATAAAAAAAAAAAAGTGGAGAAAGATAGGCACAGATGTTAGCTCAGGGCCAGTCTTCCTCAGCGAAAAGAGGTGGATTGGCATGGATGTTAGCTCAGGGCTGATCTTCCTCACACACACACACACACACACACACTAAATTAATTAATTAATTAATTAATTAATTTAAAAAAGATCAAAATTATCAGAACGAATAAAAAAGATCAAACTATGTGATGGCTAAAAGAAACTCAGGTTAGCTATAATGACTCAGATTAAAAGTAAAGGGATGGAGAAAGATATACTTTGCTAACATTAATCTAAAGAAAGCTGGAATATCTATATTAATTTCAGACAAAGCAGACTTCAGAGCAAGGGAAAAATCTCAAGGATAAAAAAGGACTTTATATAATGATAAAGGAGTCAATTCTTTAAGAAGACATAACTA
The DNA here is from genome assembly GCF_057802395.1 of Ceratotherium simum simum. Classification (NCBI taxonomy): domain Eukaryota; kingdom Metazoa; phylum Chordata; class Mammalia; order Perissodactyla; family Rhinocerotidae; genus Ceratotherium; species Ceratotherium simum. The sequence goes on along the minus strand of NC_141918.1, from coordinate 25,799,604 downwards.
TACTTGTATGCATATATGCCTGTGTGTATATATACATGTAATTATACCTGTACACCATGTACAGTCATGCATCACTTAATGATGGGGATATGTTCTGAGAAATGTGTCCTTAGGTGATTTTGTCCTTGTGTGAACATCATAGAGTATACTTACACAACCCTAGATGGTATAGCCTACTACACACCGAAGCTGTATGGTACTAATCTTACGGGACCACCTTCATTTATGCAGTCCGTTGTTGACCAAAACGTCATTATGTGGCACATGACTATATGTGCCTAACAAGAGAGCATCAAAATACATGATACTGATAGAATTTCCAGGAAAAATTCACAAATTCAAAATTGTACCTAGAGAATTCAACACCTCTCTTTCAGTAAATGATTGATCAAGTGAACAGAAAGTCAATGAGGAGTTAGTTGACCTGAACAGCCCCATCAATCATCTTGATGTAATTGACATTTATAGAATATTCCATCCAACAACAGCATAATACACATTCTTCTAAAGACCAAATGAAAAATTCATCAAGCTAGACTGCATTCTGAGCAATAATGCACACTTTAACGATGTTTTAAGGATGGTATCATACCATACAATGGAATTAAATTAGAAATCAATAAGAGAAAGATAGCTGGAAAATCCCCAATTATTTGGAGGTTAAGCAACATACTTCTAAGTAACACATGGGTCAAAGAAGAAGTTTCCAAAATTTTTTCATAAACATTTAAACTAAAAGAAAATAAATATAGGCCTTATCAAAATATGTGGGATGGGGGCCGGCCCCGTGGCTTAGCGGTTAAGTGCGCGCGGTCATCTAGGGGCAGCCCGGGTTCAGATCCTGGGCGCGCACCGGCTCATGGCTTCTCCGGCCATGCTGAGGCCGCGTCCCACATAGAGCAACTAGAAGGATGTGCAACTATTACATACAACTATCTACTGGGGCTTTGGAGGAAAAAAAGAGGAGGATTGACAATAGATGTTAGCTCAGAGCCGGTCTTCCTCAGCAAAAAGAGGAGGATTAGCATGGATGTTAGCTCAGGGCTGATCTTCCTTAAAAAAGTAAATAAATAAATAAATAAATAAAATAAAAATAAAATATGTGGGATGCAATAAAAGCAGTGTTTGGAGGGAAACTTATAGCATGGAAAGTATACATTAGAAAAGAAGAAAGATGTAAAATATCCTAGGCTTCCACCTTGGGAAACTTGAGAAAGAAGAATAATTCAAGCCCAAAGCAAGCAGAAGGAAAGAAATAATAAAAATTATACCTGAAATCAATGAACTCTAAAAGAGGAAAGCAACAGATAAAATCAACAAAGCCAAAAGCTGATTCTTTAAAAAGTTCAGTAAAATTGATAAACTTCTAGCCAGTTTAATCAAGATAAAAAGAGAGAAGACACAAATTACAAATATCAGAAAGAAGAGAGTATGGATTCATTGGACACTAAAAGGATAATAAAGAAATACTATGAAGAATTCTCTGTCCTCAAATTTGGTTATTTAAATAAAATGGATCAATTCCTTAAAAGACGCAAACTACAAAAATGCACACAGGAGAAATAGATAATCTCAATAGACCTAATTCTATTAAAGAATATGACTCAATAAGTAATACCCTTCCAAAAAACAGCCCATATGGTTTCACTAGTGAATTCTACCAAAGTTAAAGGAAGAAATCATATCAATTCTCTATAATCTCTTTCTGAAAACAGAAGCAGAAGGAGCTTCTTCCTAATTCATTTTATGAGACCAACATTAATACTAAAACCAGATAGAGATAAAAAGAAATGAACTATCAAGCAAGAAAAAGACTTAAATACATATTAAATACATATTACTAAGTTAAAGAAGCCAGCTACAAAAATCTCTACATAAATTTAGAGCAAGTATTAAAATGAGTTATGTAGACATCAACCAAAAGTAAAGCAAAATGAAATAAACAAGATGAATCAGCTCTTAAGAGATTGGAATGAAGGCTAAGCTGTGGTTTTCTGGCCCCTGTCTTAGTTATCTGGGTTCAGGACATGAGAAGGCAGAGGGAAACTCAGACCACTCATCAATATGTGAGTGAAAGGGAACTGCACTAGTATCAACAGGAAAGAAATTGTTTGAAACTGGCCGTGGAATTTAATTCCACAAGGACAAAGCCCAATCTGGCGAGTAGATTACCACTTCTCTTAGTAAACCCAGTGGGTTATAAATGGATGTCATTGGAATTGATTTACTCTACCCTAGACTTCATTTATCCCATAACAGAGGCAACCTTGTAAAATAAAATTAAATGTTAGAATGGTGACTAGCTATCATTCAGGCAAGGAAATGCACAAGGAAACAATAATTATGGAAATTCCATACTACTTGAAAATATTACATTTTAATTGAGATATTTCCTATTAATAATAAAAGATAGAAAATACTTTAAAGATTAGCATTCCATTTAAATCTCTTGGATTGAGTACGAAAGAAAGTAAGGCCAAGACTCAACTGGGAAGATTTCTAAGTGTAGCAGGTTGGGATAGAGGAGTGAGGAAAGATGCGTTTATACAACGGTGTAGATTTCCCCATCTAAGAAAAAAATAATGTTCTCTTTTTGTCTTATCTGGTGGTACCTGGTCTGGGTTTAAATTTACATATGCCCAATGTAGTTGATACTATATCAACATCATTAAAATTGACAGTGCCTTTTCCTAAAAGTACCTCGGGGTGGTCATAACTTCACCCATGTAGCCAAATGGGGATGCAATATGAATTCGGTGCTGTTACCAAGAAGTAGCTACAGTCATTTGATTCTTTATCTGTCAAGTCCTACTGTGCCTTCAGGCAAGTGATCCAAGGAGAAGAATTAGCAAGGATATTGTTACACTGGATCTGTGAGTAAACTGTTTCTCTGAACTAGAAAGCTAGATCATGAGGAAAAGTGGGGGTGGGGGTAGAAGGAAGAGGGGATCAAAACAGGTAAAAATAAAAATAAGCAGAGATCATAGCAAAAGAGACTGATGCTTAAAAGTAGATCACAATCCTAGTTAAGGATACAGTCATGCTATTTCCAGGAGAGTGACTCAGCCAGAGAATATTGCCCATAACGCTCGCCTACGAATTTGGTAACAATGCTGGGAGAAGACTTCAGACCTGATTCCTACAGAAAAGGAAAACTGGACTATTGATTTATAAGCTCTGCCTAAAGATTGCACTTACATAATCTGGAATACAGAAGAGACAAAGTATATCCTGATGGCTTGACTTATGGGGCTCAGCTATTGCCTGATTCACAGATGATGTCCTATATTTACCATTCTGACTATTTTTCAGATGATTCTGTGAAATACTACCAAGTAATCATGTAGAATAGACAGTGATGAAAAGCAAAGCTTATGCATTATATAAAACCAAAGATCAAAATAGTATATTTTTAAGACAGAAGCCTGAATACAATGAGAAGCAGATTAGAGCTGCTGGCCTGATATATCACAATTTAGTATGCTCATTTGAATATATCAGGTGTGAATTTGGATGAAATTTATCTAAGGACAATGGAAATGGAACTTGAGCAGCTTTTAAGCAGGTGTATTTGGGTGTGAATTTGTGGCTTAATATTACCTATAATGACCATTCAGAGGTACACAAAAGACATTTATGGAAAAATTATGGTGCACACAGTCTCTGACTGCACACATTTTGTAATCCAGATCATGTTCTCCAATTGCATGACTCAATTTTCAAAGGCAACGCTATACAGAGGGGCTTAATCAATAGGTCCAGATATTTCGTGAGGACTTTAGGAACTGCACATGGGGTATTGTGTCAGGCTGTAATAAGGTTCCTGGAGGCAAGAAACCATATTCAGGAAACTACCACTACTGCCCTTGATTGAGAACTCCTGCTCTACTGGATGAGCGCATCCATCAATAGTGATGGGGAGGGCCTATAGCCTCACAAGTGAAGGACTAGTAGATATGAAATCATGGATATTATGATTTTGAAGGTTAGTGGTTGTGATCATTTACGAGCCAAGCTAAAAAGTGAAGTCATGATAATATACTATGGTAAGGCTAAGTATTAGGAGGTCATCACTGCTTATTACGGTTTTTATTGTTGTTTCTAAGAGGCCAGATACCTGTTAAAAAATGCTATCTTTGGGGCCAGCCAGGTGGCATAGTGGTTAAGATAGAGTGCTCTGCTTCAGCAGCCCAGGGTTCTCAGGTTTGGATCCTGGGCACGGACCTATACACCACTCATCAAGCCATTCTCTGGTGGTGTCCTACATACGAAATAGAGGAAGAGAGGCGTAGATGTTAACTCAGGGACAATCTTCCTCAAGCGAAAAGAGGAAGACTGGCAGCAGATGTTAGCTCAGGGCCAATCTTCCTCACCAAAAAGAAAAAAAAATACTATCTTCTCTTTGCTACAATTAACTGATATTAGACAGATAAAGATCAAAACCATATTGCCTTCTGGGAAGTAGATAGGTAGGACTATATAATGACAGTTGGAAGCTGGTATCTTTGACAACCTGTACCATGATAACTGAGATATAGTTACCCTCACTAACCAAATAGAATCCAGACTTTACTGACCTCTAGTCACAATCTGCCATTGGGAATATGTGGTACATTTTAACTGATGTATGCTGAGGGAAAGTTTAACCTGTTTGCCACAGATATACATTGTTGAGATAAATTTTCTGTTGTTTTCTGGTGTAATTAAGTGAAAAGTAAATTCATGCAGACGTGATCTTCAAGATAAGAAAATATGTGGGTAGGTTTATTTGAAGCTCACAATTGTTGAAATACCTGTGGAAAACCACTGTCCATAAAAAGAAGAATACACTAAGTATATTAAAAATATTCAAATAATTATAGATTATTAAGAAAAAGGAGTAAATGTACTAGTAAATCAATAGCAAAAGACCAATCCAGAAACACAATCATGATTAACACACTTTGTAAGGGGAATCCCCAGTTCACATTGGATTGTCCATTCCTAGTGCTTGTCAGAGTCTTTGCAAGCTTGCTCTTTTGTATAATATTTTGCAGAAAATACTGTAAGAAAAATAATGAAAAGATACATGAGAAATTTATGGAAAGCCCATATTGACAAAGGACAACGGGTGTACTGGAAGGAAGAGGTTAAGCAGCAGGACTTGATTCCATTCCCTCCTTTTGGAAGGATGCCCATGAGAAAGACAGCTGATGAGTCTAGAAAATTTCCTTGTGAATACACTAATGTCAGACCTCCTGACTAATAAGCCAACGGTATTTGCTAATAAAAAGGTCTTTATTTAAGTAACGCTCAGAGATTTCACACATTATTTTGGTCCAGAGCACACCTGATGCTTCGAGAAGGGAAGTGGGAAATCATCTTGCAGGTCCCGAGCTCTTCCTGCTCTGCCTGTGCCTTGTGATTCATTGTGTCCTTGAAATTATGAGCAGAGTTTAAATATGAGTAATATCTCTGGTTTGTTTGCACCTGTTTTGACAATCTGACCTTTTATGACACTTCAGGAAGATTCCTCATGTGGTCTTCTATATTGAATTCCTCCACATTTTGGCGTTGTGAGATTAAAAACTAACACTATAGGAGGAGTGTTCATGAGAATACTGCGTGTACTGAAAAGTAATGTTTTAGGGCCCACCCTGTGGCTTAGCGGTTAAGTGTGCACGCTCCGCTACTGGCGGCCCAGGTTCAGATCCCGGGCATGCACCAACACACCGCTTCTCCGGCCACGCTGAGACGGCGTCCCACATACAGCAACTAGAAGGATGTGCAACTATGACATACAACTATCTACTGGGGCTTTGGGGAAAAAAAGGAGGAGGATTGGCAATAGATGTTAGCTCAGAGCCGGTCTTCCTCAGCAAAAAGAGGAGGATTAGCACGATGTTAGCTCAGGGCTGATCTTCCTCACCAAAAAACAAAACAAAAAAACTAATGTTTTTATGTCCTTTTGCGATATTTTAGAGCGTGGAAATACACAGAGAGAAAGCAAACATGTCCTTAGCATGACATTATGGTAATAGGAAAAGAAAATTGCCAGTAGAAAACAACTAACTCTCAATGAAATTGGAAAATGGCCAGTGGAAGAGAACAATAGGAACAACATAGGTATGTGAATGAATCTAGAGAGTGTGAAATTCTTTTTTTTTTTCTGAGGAAGACTGGCCCTGAGCTAACATCCGTGCCCATCTTCCTCTACTTTATATGGGACATTGCCACAGCATGACTTGACAGGCAGTGCGTCGGTGGGCGCCTGGGATCCAAACCAGCGAACCCCGGGCCGCTACAGCGGAGCACACACACTTAACCGCTTGCACCACTGGGCTGGCCCTGAGAGTGTGAAATTGTTAATGCATTGAGATAGACAACTGTGCACTAGCAGAAGTACTTAGTTGAATTTCAGCAAAGGGCCCTACATTGGACTGTATAGGTAGATAACTGCGCTAGCAGAATGCATTTATTGACAATGATGTGGTTTTATTTCTACCCATGGAATATGGACAGGAGAAATTTTGGATACAACATGTTGAGATTATGTACTATACAAAGAAGTTTGTACAAATTGAGGTTAAAAGTGGATTATCTACAATAATACCCAGCATTAAACAACCAAAAATATTCAGAGTGTGATCATATGCATTCTATTTTATTTGTTTTGTTCATTTATATAGTTACTTTCTTACTATTAAAAAATAAACTGGTAGGGGTTAAGTAGAATTTATTATAAAAAGAAAAACTATCTCAGCCATTTATGTGCTTTCTTTTAAGTAGCAATTGATATTTGCACACCCACAATGCATAGTGTAGAACTCATGTATTAATACCGTGGTAGATGCTGTCAGTGTCCCTATCCATATCCATGGACCTTACCACTGTGGTATATTTGGACTGGAATTCCAATGTCCAGCACATATAGGATATTTGGTTCTGCTCTGCTCCTGTGGGCCAGGATAGAGGTACCAGGGAAAAGTCCCCAATCAAAGACTGAAAGGAATCAGCAGATAAATAACCCAGTTCCCTAATTTTTCATGTGAGATAACTCTGAGGCATGGGTTTCACAGTTGTTCACAGAGTTTATCAGCTGACTTAAGCTGTACTTGTCCACTGTGTAACTTTTTTGTTAATATATCTTCTATGTCTTCTTTTCTTCCTGAATCATTTTTCCACTCCTCTGCTACTGATTCCTGGTTTCACTTCCCAAATAAACTACTTGCACTCATCTGATTTTGTGGGAACCCAAACTGTTATAATTCCAATGCACCAAACACCAGGTACTTGGAAGAAAATTATGAAAGCCATCAAGATGACTCGTGAGATCTCACATTTTTATATTGATGAGATGACTTAAAAAATTGCATTAATGTAGTGGACGTGGGTATAAAGTGCCACGGAAATGTAGAAGAATGTGCTATAGTATTTAATGTCTGCCCATGTTTACATCTGCTATATTATAATATATTCTATTTACCTTAAAGTATATATCCAAACATCTATCTCTAAAACAGTAGTGTTGTTAACAGATCCTCTTCCTAAGGCTTTGGCACAAAAGAACAAAGACAATGGTTAGAGAAATTTGAAATTTCAAGATTATTCTTGGGACAGGTCCAGTAAGGATTTTTCTTCAGCAACCAGTGTACCAAAATGTTAACTTTGGCAAAAGGGAAAGTAAAGTATATTAAATGATTACTTATAAACCCATCATAGCCTTTGTTTTGTGTGCTTGTGCATGTACACACACAAAGAAACACACACTCACAAGTTCATAGTGTTATGGAAGTGCTTAGTTTTAATGTCTTGCCAAAATATTTTCAGTAAAATATGCTAATATTGACTATTTATTGGCCGTAATACAAGATTAGAAAACATCAAAATCTCCAAGAACTAAACATAGAGTGAAAAGGAGAGGAAATTTATAATGAAGACTGACAAACATGAGTTCTTCCCAGATAAATTCCAAGCATCTAGCCAAGAATGTCTTTTGACACATGGCTACAATTTGATGTATTTCTTTTTAAAATCTGATACATCAGTTTTCTGTTGTTGTTTTTTTGTATTATGATATTTCTTATTTCACTTCATGTACATTCCCTTTGCCTTTTTAAAATTAATAAATTTTGTTTTTAGTAGTTTAAACAAAGCATACAGTTTTAAAATTATAGCATGCAGTGAAAAATAAGAAATATCCCACTATGTAAGTGCTTTTTTCCTCATGCCCATCACATTCCCTTCTTGGCTTCAAACAGGTAAATTTTTTTCTGAAATTTTTTTTTTTTATAATTTTATTTTTATTTATTTATTCCCCCCAAAGCCCCAGTAGATAGTTGTATGTCATAGCTGCACATCCTTCTAGTTGCTGTATGTGGGACGCGGCCTCAGCGTGGCTGGAGAAGCACTGTCTCGGTGCGCGCCCGGGATCCGAACCCCGGCCGCCAGGAGCGGAACGCCCGCACTTAATCGCTAAGCCACAGGGCCGGCCCTTTTCTGAATTTTGATTTTAACACTCCTTGCTTTTATTTATAGTTTAACCACATATGGATGAATCATTAAAATATATTTTATTTAGTTTGCTTAATTTAGCATTTATATAAAAATCATGCAGTTAAGCTTATATCTGTAATTTTATTTTAAACAATACTATGCTTTTGAATGTATTCAGATTGTACATGTTTTAGTTCATTCACTTTGTTTTATGATATTTTAATTTAAATTAATGGTATCAATTATGGCCATTTAAAGGAATTTCAGCCAAATTGCTATTAAAAATACTGCTTGAATATTCTGCTGTTACATATATGTGTAAAATGTGAAATTTCTGGGTGTTAGGAGGTGAACAATTTTAACCTTACTAGATGATGTTTTGAGTTTTTACCAGACATTAGACAAAATAGCAGTCAGTGGTGCAAAATATGAGTTAAAATGTCTTCCAGGCAGTAAGCATAGTATGTTCTAAGACCATGAGTAGAGGTGTGTCTGAAATGTTGAATGGTAGCCAGAAAGGCTGTAATGTAAGCATCTGGGAACAAACCATATAGAAGAGATAAGGATGAAATCATATGAGTCATTATAGACCTTACTAAAAATTTTAGATTTTTTACTTCAGTCGGTGAGAAGCCAGTGATTTTATCATCCCAAACTACAAGCATTACATGAGTGAATTTTAATTTCTCAATATCACTTAAACTCCTATATGGAGAAGTGAATGAGAGATATATATAGATGTGTAGAGAACAATTAAGTGGCTGAGGCAGTACATCAAACAAGGAATACTTTTTTTAAAACCACAGTTTAGCAATATAAACAGAAAGAAGTGGACAAATAAGTTAAGAGGGAAGTAATACAATTGGAGAAAAGGGAGAGGTAAAGGGAGTTGCTAACGAAATTTTTCAGTTCTCTGGCTCAAGCAAAGAAGTGAATGCTGACAGAATCTGCTGAAATGGGGAACATTGAGAAGAGTAAGTTGGGGAAGAGTTGATGTATAATAATTTGACATTTGCTTTGAATATAGTATATTGAGGTTCCTTGATTCATCCAAATGGAAATGTTAATATGCACTTAGAGATATAAATCCAAAACTCAGGAGAGAGGTGAAGTTTGGAAATACAGGGTAGTGTGTAAACACATATGAATTCTAATAAATGCCCAAAGAGGAGAATCAATCACCTTAGAAAAAATCTATGATGATAAGAAAAGAATACCAAGAAAAAAAATTGAGTGATTCTATTATTTAAGGATTGTCTTGAGGAAGAAAAGCTGGTAAGAAAGACATAAAAGGATCAGGAATAGAGGTAAGAGAAAAAGCAGGAATTTATGTTGTCCCTATAGACTAGGGAAGCATGTGTTTAAAAATGAGTGGTCTGCTGTGCTAAATGCTGCTTTGTAGTAAAGCAAGTTAGAGAATGAAGTCTACTCATTGAACATGGACATTACTGGTTGTAATTATTTGAGAGCATTACTTATAAGATAGAGATAACCTTGGTAAGCAAATCCATGGTCCCTCTGCCGTAAGCTTTCCTTGGGTCCAGATAGAGGAGGAAGTGTTTTTTTGGACACAAAAATCAGAGGCAATTTAGAATACTACATCTATTTCACTTAAAAACAAACCATACTGATAGTGATGTCAGCAACATGGCAGAGTGAGCTATTCCCTGTGTCTCTCCCTCTTCGAACTACAACTAAAAGGACATTCATCGATCAGCTGAGGATAACCACACAGCACGCCAGGAAGCCTGAGAGGCCTGAGCAGCTGTATATCTGAAGGTGGATGGACTACCCTCCCCCAAGGAGGTGGTGGAGACAGGTGAGCACCCTCTGGACCCCAGGAAGCCCAGCACACGTGTGTGACTACTTTCCTGGCTGGAGCAATCACAGCACTGCTGTGGCCCCAAGAGTGGGAGCGTACCTCAGGGCAACTGTGGAAACAGGTTTATGGCAGCCCTGAGCCCCCCGTGTGATCACTTCTCCATCAATTGGGGGAGCCCTCAAGGCCATGTAGACCACAGAGAGCCGCACAGGCTTGGACCCAGGGGGGAAGCCCCACCCACCAAGAACAAAGGCTGGTGCTATGTAAGAGTAGAGGGCAGCTGAGCTGCCGCTCAGGCAAACAAGCTCCCAGTTGCTGTGAACACCCGTAGTACTGCTGCGGCCCCAAAGGGGGGAAGCATGTCTTGGCAGGACTGTGGGAGCCAGCAGCAGTAGCCCTGAGCCCCCATGTGATCACTCTGTCTTCTGGTGGGAGAATCCACAACCCCACCCAGTCCCAGGGAGTGGCTAGCTCAGTCCCAGAGGAGAAGTCCCGCCCATCAAGCACAACGGCTTGTGTAACCTAGGAGCAAAGGGTGGCTGAGATCCCAGTCCAGGGAAACAAGCTCCTGGCTGCTGTGAACACTCATAGTACCGCTGTGGCCCTGAAGCAGGGAGCACAGCTCTGTGGGTCCATGGGAGCAGGAGGCAGTAGCCCTGTGCCCACCGTGTGACTACTTTCCCGTTCGGTGGGAGACCCCACAGGGCCATTGTGATCCCAAGGAGTGACCCAGGCTTGGACAGGCACAACTGACAGGGATTGTGGCAGTGCGCTCAGATTACACAGCTCCTGCCCCCGCCCCCAAGTGGCAGCAGGCAGAACCTGCATCCAGAAACTATCACTATGCGCCAGCACAAATCCACTCCATCAAATGGTATAAATAAATTTATTAATACTCCAGACCAGAAGGAAAAAGACAGACACCCAGAAACCAATCCTGAAGGTGTGGAAATCTACGATCTAAATGACACAGAATTCAAGACAGCCATCATAAGAAAACTCAATGAGCTACAAGAGAATTCTGAAAGTTCAATGAAATCAGGAACCAAATTACTGAACAGAGGGAATTCTTCACAAAAAAGATCAAAACTATAAAGAAAAACCAAACAGAATCATTAGAGATGAAAAACACAATGGATGAGATAAAGAAAAATCTGGAGTCCTTAAACAACAGGGCTGATGATATGGAAGATAGAATTAGCAATCTAGAGGATAGGAACACAGAAATGCTTCAGATGGAGGAGGAGAGAGAACTTAGACTAAAAAGAAATGAAGAAATTCTCTCAGAAATATCTGACTCAATTAGGAAATGCAACGTAAGGCTATAGGTATTCCAGAGGGAGAAGAGAGGGGAAAAGGAGCAGAGAGCTTGTTCAAAGAAATAACAACTGAGAACATCCCAAACTTCGAGACAGAGCTGGAATTACATGTAAAAGAAACCAACAGGACTCCTAATTACATCAATGTAAAAAGATCTTCTCCAAGGCATATATTAGTAAAGCTGGCAAAAGTCAATGATAAAGAGCAGCAAGGTAAAAGAGAATAACTGATAAAGGAAGCCCTGTCAGGCTTTCAGTGGATTTTTAAGCAGAAACCTTAGAGGCTAAGAGAGAGGGGAATGATATATTCAAAATTTTGAAAGACAAAAACTTTCAGCCAAGAATACTATATCTAGCAAAAATGTCCTTTAAATATGATGGAGATATAAAAACTTTCCCAGATAAACAAAAGCTGAGGGAGTTCATTGCTGCAAGAACCCCCCTACAAGATTTGATTAAGAAAGCCCTCCTACCTGAAAAAAAAAAGAAAGAAAGGGTTTACAAAGCCTTGAGTAAGCAGATAAATAGGCAGACAAAATCAGAAATTGCAACTCTCTATCAGAACAGATTAACAAACACTTAATTATAATTCTAAAGATAAAGGAAAAGTAAACATCAAAAATAAATATTATCACTTTATTTTAACCACAAATTCACAACACATAATGGAATAAGTTGTGACAACAACAACTTAGAAGGGGAAAAGGAAAGGAATGAAACCTGCTTAGGCTAAGGGAATAAGAGGCTATCAGGGAATGGACTCTCTCGTCTATGAGATCTTTTATACAAACAGCATGGTAACCACTAAACAAAAAATCAGAACAAAGACACAAATGATAAATAAAGAGAAAACTGAGAAAACCATCATAGAGAGCCACCAAACTGAATTAGCAGTCCAAAATACATGGGACGAGAAACAAGGGAAATGCATAACAACTGAAAAACAAGAGACAAAATGGCAGCATTAACCCCTCAGATATCAATAATCACTCTAAATGTAAATGGATTGAATTCCCCAATCAAAAGACACAGAGTGACTGGGTGGATCAAAAAACAAGACCCAACAATTTGCTGCCTCCAGGAAACACATCTCCTCTATAGGCAAACACAGGCTAAGAGTGAAGGGGGATGGAAGATGATATTCCAAACTAATGACAAACAAAAGAAAGCAGGTGTTGGCATACTTATATCAGACAAAGTAGACTTCAAGATGAAAAAGGTAATGATATACCAAGAGGGACAATATATAATGATAAAAGGGACACTCCACCAAGAAGACATAACACTTATAAATATATATGCGCCCAACACAGGAGCACCAAAGTACATAAAGCAACTATTAACAAACTCAAAAGGAGATATCAACAACAACGCAATAATAGTAGGGGACCTTAACACCCCACTTACATCAATGGATAGATCATCCAGACAGAAAGTCAATAAGGAAATAGTGGGCTTAAATGAAAAGCTGGACCAGATGAACTTAATAGATATATATAGAGCACTCCATCCAAAAAGAACAGATTACACATTCTTCTCAAGTGCACATGGAACATTCTCAAGGATAGACCATATGTTGGGAAACAAGGCAAACCTCTATAAATTTAAGAAGATTGAAATTCGAAATCATAACAAGCATCTTTTCCGACCATAATACATACATACAAGGAAAAAAGCTGGGAAAGTGGTAAAGACGTGGAGACTAAACAATATGCTACTGAACAACTAGTGGATCATTGAAGAAATTAAAGGAGAAATCAAAGAATATCTGGCGACAAATGAAAATGAAAATACACCATATCAACCCATATGGGATGCAGCAAAAGTGGTCCTGAGAGGGAAATGCATTGCAATACAGGCCTACCTTAACAAACAAGAAAAATACCAAATAAGCAGTCTTAAACTACTCTTAACAGTATTAGAAAAAGAAGAACAAACAAAGCCCAAAGTCAGCAGAAGGAGGGAAAAATGAAAATTAGAGTAGAAATAAACAAAATCAAAACAAAAAACAAAACAGTAGAAAGGATCAATGAAATGAAGAGCTGGTTCTTTGAGAAGATAAACAAAATCGACAAACCCTTAGCCAGACTCACCAATAAAAAAAGAAAGAATGCTCCAATAAATAAAATTAGAAATGAAAGAGGGGAAATAACAAAGGATACCACAGAAATACAAAGGATTATAAGAGAATACTATGAAAAACTATATTCCAACAAATTGGACAATCTAGAAGAAATGGATAAATTCTCATACTCATACAACCTCCTAAAACTGAATCAAGAAGAAATAGAGAACCTGAATAGACCAATCACAAGTAAGGAGATTGAAACAGTAATCAAAAACCTCCTGAAAAATAAAAGTCCAGGGCCAGGGATGGTTTCTCTGGAGAATTTTACCAAACATTCAAAGAAGATTTAATATCTCTCCTTCTCAAACTATTCCAAAAAGTAGAATAAGATGGAACACTTCCTAACACATTCTATAAGGCCAACATCACCCTGATACTAATGCCACACAAGGACAATACCAAGAAGGAAAACTACAGGCCAATATTGCTGATGAACATAGATGCAAAAATCCTCAACAAAATATTGGCAAACCAAATACAGCAATACATTAGAAAGATCATACACCACGATCAAGTGGGATTTATACCAGGGACACAGGGATGGTTCAACATCCGCAAATCAATCAATGTGATACACCACATTAACAAAACGAGGAATAAAAACCACATGATCGTCTAAATAGATGCAGAGGAAGCATTTGACAAGATCCAACATCCATTTATGATAAACACTCTCAACATAATGGATATAGAAGGAAAGTACCTCAACATGATAAAGGCCATATATGACAAACCCACAGCCAACATCATACTCAACAGAGAAAAACTGAAAGCCATCCCTCTGAGAACAGGAACAAGACAAGGGTGCCCACTCTCACCACTCTTATTCAACACAGTGTTGGAAGTTCTGGCCAGAGCAATTAGGCAAGAAAGAGGAATAAAAGGAATCCAAATAGGCAATGAAGAAGTGAAACTCGCACTGTTTGCAGATGACATGATTTTATATATAGAAAACCCTAAAGAATCCATGAGAAAACGATTAGAAATAATCAACAACTACAGCAAAGTTTCAGGGTACAAAATCAACTTACAAAAATCAGTTGCATTTCTATACTCTAACGATGAACTAACAGAAAGAGAACTCAAGAAGACAATCCCATTTACAAGCACAACGAAAAGAATAAAATATCTAGGAATAAATTTAGCCAAGGAGGTGAAAGACCTATACAATGAAAACTATAAGACATTATTGAAAGAAATCGATGATGACATAAAGAAATGGAAAGATATTCCACGCACATGGATTGGAAGAAGAAACATAGTTAAAATGTCCATACTACCTAAAGCAATCTACAGATTCAACACAATCCCAATCAGAATCCCAATGACATTCTTCACGGAAATAGAATAAGGAATCCTAAAATTCATATGAGGCAACAAAAGACCCCGAATAGCTAAAGCATTCCTGAAAAAAAGAACAAAGCTGGAGGCATCACAATCCCTGACTTCAAAACATACTACAAAGCAACAGTAATCAAAACAGCATGGTACTGGTACAAAAACAGGCACACAGATCAATGGAACAGAATTGAAACCCCAGAAATAAAACCACACATATACGGACAGCTAATCTTTGACAGAAGAGCAAAGAACATACAATGGAGAAAGGAAAGTCTCTTCAATAAATGGTGCTGGGAAAACCAGACAGCCACTTGCAAAAGAATGAAAGTAGACCATCTGCTTTCGCCATACACAAAAATTAACTCACAATGGATCAAAGACCTGAAAGTGAGACCTGAAACTATAAAACCCCTGGAAGAAAATGTAGGCAGTACACTGTTCGTCTTTGGTCATAAAGGGATCCTCTCTAATTCCACGTCTACTTGGACAAGAGAAACAAAAGAAAAAATAAATAAGTGGGACTTCATCAGACTAAAGAGCTTCTGCAAGGCAAACAAAACCAGGATCAAAATGAAAAAATCCACAAGCTGGGAGAAAATATTTGCAAACCATATATCCAACAAGGGGTTAATCTCCATAATATATCAAGAGCTCACACATCTGAACAACAACAACGAAAAAAAACCTGATCAAAAAATGGGCAGAGGATATGAACAGACATTTTTCCAAGGAAGATATACAGATGGTCAATAGGCTTATGAAAAGATGTTCAACATCACTAATCATCAGGGAAATGCAAATCAAAACTACACTAAGATATCACCTTACATCCGTGAGAATGGCTATAATCACCAAGACAAAAACTAACAAATGTTGGAAAGGTTGTGGAGAAAAGGGAACCCTCACTCACTGCTGGTGGGAATGCAAACTGGTGCAGCTGCTATGGAAAACAGTATGGAGAGTCCTCAAAAAATTAAAAATAGAAATACCTTATGATCCAGCTATACCACTTCTGGGTATTTATCCAAAGAACTTGAAATCAATAATCCAAAGAGGCTTATGCACCCCTATGTTCATTGCAGCATTATTCACTATAGCCAAGACACGGAAGCAACCCAAGTGTCCATCAACAGATGATTAGATAAAGATGTGGTGTGTGTATACACACACACACACACACACACACACACAATGGAATACTATTCAGCCATTAAAAAAGACAAAATCATCCCATTTGCAACAACATGGTTGGACATAGAGGGTATTATGTTAAGTGAAATAAGCCAGACAGAGAAAGACAAACACTGTATGACCTCTCTCATACGTGGAATATAAACTAACACACGGACAGAGAGAACAGTTTGGTGGTTACCAGGGGAAAAGGAGTTGAGGGTGTGGGCACAAGGGGTGAAGGGGCACATTTATATGGTGACTGACAAATAATAATGTACAACTGGAATCTCACAATGTTATAAACTATTATGACATCAATAAAAACAAACAAGCAAATACTACCAAAACAGATGAACCACACAACAAAAACAACCTCTGGCTCTACGTTTGTTTCACTTTTTTTCTAAGAAAAATTTCCAAAAAGAACTGGAACTTAGAACTAGAAAAAGGCTTACAAATTGGAATATTTACCAGAAATCATTATTACATAAAATTTCTTTCTTTTCAAGGTAAGTGTGGGAGAAATGGAGTTAGAAAAGCCAACAAAATCAAGTGCAGACATATTAGAAGCCTCTCTTTGTCAAAAGAAAAGGTTGTGGGAAAAGGCACCATCTATGGTGGGAGACTGCCAGGTTTCAGGCTCGAGAAGGTTCCGAGTGGGGGGGCTGGCTGCCAGTCCACTTACGGAATGGACATGAAGACTGCCTTAGCATCCCGTCTCTGGTTCAATTTTAACTCTTCTGTCTCCTTCATTAGGACATGGCTCTGCCTGAGAAGCACAGATTTATCCCAATGAACAATGGCACCAGCTTGTTACTTTTTCTTTTTGTAAGTTAAAGCATCTAGTCCAACTACCTCACTTCTCTCAGATGAGAGGGAAACCAAGACAGTTTTAAATCAAGGTCAAAGGACTTGTCAAAAGTCATATAGAAAGTGGTAAAGCCAGATTAGAACCAGTACTTCCAAAATTCCAGATCAGTGTATTGTGACTCTGGGGTTAAAAGGAAGAGGGAAAGCCAAAAGCAATTGAGGCAGATGCTTCAATCTTGGTATCTAAGATAGAGCCGGTGGTCTGGGTGGCCCCATGCTCTCCAGGCTTTGCATCTTTTGTATGGTGCACTGCTTATTGAAAAAAAGGGGATGTTGAAAGTACTGCCACCAGAGAGGTGGTGTGAGTATCTACGAGAGGGCCCTGGCTCTTGTCAAGAAGTTAATCACTGTTAGGTAAGTAACAACCTAACTTGGAGACTTCAGTGCTATAGTGTTATAGCAGTGCTGTAGTATTATCTATTTTCACAAACTCTATTTCCAGCAGAATTCATGAGGAATTGGTACAAGCTGATGATAAAGATCTCTTTCAGGTGATTAGACTGTGTGTTGGATGATGCGTAAAGGAATCATTTCAATAAAATAAGTAAACAATTTGGAATATATTATTTTTTCAGCTATCCCTAGGGCATCATTTTAGTGGATGATTACAGGCACAGGAACATTATCTTCTAATTTTCACATGAGCACCAGAAGCTTTCCTGTGAGCTCCAGATTGCTATTTAGTCTCTAATGATATTATATAGAATCCTATCAGTTTGGAGGGAAAGCTCAGGGGTTCCTCAATGATAGCTAGAAGGTTCTTTTTGTTTTCTCCCTTTTTGAATTTGCATATCTAAAAATGCAAATATTTAATAGGAATAATTAGTTGTTATATTTTAGTAAAAAGTAGAAAAGAGTGGGCCCAGGATCCTCTTCTGTTTCTTCATAGTTTCAAGAAGGACTTATTTTGAATTATTATGTCACCCAAAGAGAAAGCCACTTTTTGTAAGCACAGAGTTAACATGTCATTCTGCCTTTTGTAATATCTTTAGCCAAATTACTCCTTTTTAAAAATATCTAAGAAAATTTCCACCAAAAGTCATAATTTTTTTCAAGGCTGGAGAAAGTCTTAATCTTTACATGATATAGACTAAATACAACACTTCTTTAAGAACTGGTAAGTGATAACTATAAGAAGTTGATCTTATAGTTATCATTATAATTCCTGTTCTTTCTCCTGAAATCAAAGTAAATTTTGTATTTTTGTTTGTTTGTTTTTGTTTTTTGGTAAATTCTCCCCTAACGCTTCTTTCCATTTGGACCTCCATACCACAGGATTAAGATACGCCATTCTTTTTTTTTTTTTTTTTTTTTTGGTGAGAAGGATTGGCCCTGAGCTAACATCTGTGTCAATCTTCCCCTATTTTGTGTATGGGATGCTGCTACAGCATGGCTTAATGACTGGTGTGTAGGTCCACGCCTGAGATCTGAACCCACAAACCCTGTCTGCCACAGCAGAGCACATGACCTTAACAACTATGCCACTGGCCAGCCCCAAGATATGCAATTCTTCCTTGTGTTCTAGCCTATATCCTTTTGCTAGACCAACTCCTTAACAAAAACTTAGCATAGAGGAATTTTGTGCCACTAATTGTATTATATATTCTTGAGTACTTAAATATGTAAAGATAATGAAAGGGTGCAATTTTAGTTCTCATAATGTTATGAACTAAAATTGTCTCCTTTAATTACATATATACATGAGTGTTTATAATAAATGTTTCAAAAAGATATATTTTCATATTATATATTTTAAACGCATAGATTTTAGTTAATACAATGTATATTTTGCACATTTACAAATGTTACATGTTCCATAAACTATATGTTACAAAAATCAGATTTCAGTTAACTTTGTATACACATGCATATAACCATACAAGCATACACACACATGCCTTAATCCCACTAATAAATATTTCTCAAGAGCTCATTCAGGTACTACGTAGTTCTTAAGACATCTAGGAAGTGTTAAGTTAGACCCTTAATCAAATGACATGCCATGTTATTTTCTAAAAAATCCGTGTGTTTATTATCATCAGTGTCTATGTCCAAAGATAAAATTCTCAAATATGTATCAATGTATATCATTTTATTATAAAGTAATGAGATATCTTGAACTTCCATTCATTAATACCAATTCTTTTAATTTATAACAATGGTCAAACTTTAATTCCACCACAAATATATGACAATAAAATTACAATGAATATAGTATTATCTCATTTCTATGAAAAACTGCTAGGAGACAATATGGATGAAAATATACAGTAAAGTAAAACCACATAGTAATCTTCTTCAACTTCTTATTTTGGCCACTTAGAGACAGAATTCCAGAAGCTACAGTCTTCCTTTTTAACATAGTAGGTTTTGCTCCACCTGTTTGGCTTTGTGCCAAAGCAGATCTGACTAGATAAGAAAGCACTTCTCACACTCTGGCTCTTAAGCATTTAGCTACCTGTTCCCAGCACCTGAAGGCTTTGTCTCAATGTCCTTTATCTTTCCCAGATGTCTACTCCTATCGTATCATACTCCAATTTCCTTATTCTCTTTAGAAATTCCTCAGTTCATTATATTCTAATGTTTTAAACAAATAGTTTATTACTGTTATAATTTGCCGGGGGTTGCGATACTGTGGAAACAGGACAAGGTGTGGATCCAAGAGGATTTGATTTCAAAAACTTCCTCTGACATTATGCACGTTTGGGCGAGTCTCTATTTGTGATCCCCATATTTTCCCCCATTAACAAAATGAAAATAATAGTGCCCCTATAGAGCATTGTTTAGCATAAATGATGAATAAGTAAATAAAACTGACTCATAGTTGATATCTGATAAAATATTATGGAATTTAAACCTGCCAGATTTCACATTTCATCTTACTTCAGGGCTGTCATTATAGATATAGGGTAATGTAATTCTAATTGTTTTAGAGACATGGAAATTTTGTTCATAGAGATTCAATTAATCAAATGTCTTATAACAAAGTTCATTTATTTCTTTAAACTCGTATTGAACATATGGATTTCATTCCCATAATCATGACTTAAAGATATGAATGATTTTATGAGCAAGTTGCCTGGTTATTCTGCTTTCATACTGCTGCTAATAGTTTGTTAATGGCACTCCATTCTGTGCGATATTCAAATGTATTGTAAGTGCAGCTGGCATGACGAGTATGAGGAGTGCAGCCTCTTCCGTTAGTTGTTATTCGTTGTGCATGTTAGCATATCACAATGGACTCTTGGTGTGGACATAATTGGACGTTAGTATTAACTCATACAGATCTGTATAGTGTGTGTTTGGAAGTGGAGGCTGCTAAGCACCCAGGTATTTATGTAGATGTGAAAAACTTAAAATATTAGTTCTGAGCTGTTATATCCAGTTTTGTAAGCATTTTATCTAAACTAAATTTAAGATCACATACGTACTATTTTTTAATCCTAGTCACAGATCTATTTTAAAAATTCTTAATAGAAAATATGAGCCCAGTGGTCACAGACTGTGCTTCTCCAAAACTCACTGTATTTTTTCTAGATGAGAGATCTCTCTCCTAAAAGGGTCTGCTATGGTTTTCCTCAAATTTCCACCTTGACAAACAATCTCATAATAGAGAAAACTTTGTTTTAAAATTGCACAAAATATGTTTCTAATAAATGTATCCCATAAATTTACCATGCTTAATGTAGTTGTAGTAATCTCATTATTTGCACATTGTAATCAGGATTTAGTTGAATTTCAAGCTATTTAACAGACTGCACACCACCAGTTCTTAGTAGCAACACAGCTGGATTCATTTTTCAAGATGAAAGATCACCCACTATAAACTTGCACTGCTGGGGAGACTGAAAATACTCAGATGTAAGCTTAAATTGGCTACAAAGGTAGACATTTCTTTGCAACCCCTATGCAGTGTATTAAGCGAAACTGAAACATTTAATTTTAATTAGAATATTGAATTAGATTCTAAGTCAAATCTAGGGCAGAGTTACAAAGGAAGCTGTCTCATTGTAGTTAAAAGTGTTAAAATGAATGTACTGCACCCCAGTAGAACATTTATGGAATTTCAACTAGAAAGCAAGGATGGAAAGTGACTGATAAGAGATGCTAGAAATTACCCCATGGGTAGAAAAATATGAAGTTATAATGCTTTAAGAAGAATATAAATAGGTATTTAGATAATAATTTTCCATATAAATTCAATTATAGATATTTTAGCCTTGATATTAAAAGAGTTTTCTTCAATTAAACTAAATAATATAATCTATATTATGGTTAATATCCTTGATTAGCACAAGATTCTAATTGATTGTATTAGACAATCTCTTGTAATCCTTTTCAAATCCTTTCATTCTCTCTTCCTACTCCTGCCATTGCTATAGCGTCAACCAGCTTCAAAGCAACACAGCAGTTCTTTGCGTTTGGATCAAAGCTATGTAACGCTTGTTTTTTGCTCTTATGCTTCTTTGAGATACAGAAATAGATACCTGGGATAACCCACTGGGGACTAACATATGAACCACTTGGAAGTTCACAGCCACTTCTGAGGCCTCTTTGACCAATGATGAATGGAGGCCAACGGGTGTATCATTCTGAGGTGGTCATTGGGTTACTCAGAAAATTTCATGGAGTGGAGCACTGGTCCTAGAGCAGCTGGCAATCACCATAAAGCATTGTTGAACTGCTTCTCCATCCTTCCTTGTTTTACATCCTCTTTCACTTACTACTGCTTCCTGGAATGATTTCCCAAGTAAACTATTTCGATCCAAGCCCATGTCTTAGAGTCAATGTTCAGAGACCTCAGGCTGAAATACGTTTCAGAGAATAAGCAAAGATTTAAAAGAAATTGTTAAGTGTATGATGACCACAACCATTAAATTTATGAAGTTTCATACATATGAATGGTAACTAAGTTCTTCCTATTTTGTATAATTTGTAGATTTCATTGAGAATGTAGAAGAGCAGAATAAATAGCTGTAGTAGTAATGTGATCTACTCAAGGTTTTTTTTTTATTTTCCAGGCATAACTTCATCAAAGATGTTTACAGTCACTATTCACTAGGCTCCTTTAGGAACTTCAATGGGTTTTGAGACACTAATATAGTATTCTGTTACTTTTTCCCCTTGAAACCAACCTGAATTTGACACAGCCTTCAGAAACCATGTCACTGCATTTAATGCAGTTCAGAGTTGACATCCAGAAGTCAAATTGCAAAGATGGTAGCAAAAGAAAAGTTCAGTAAATATCTGCAGAGAAGCAAAACAGCTAGGATCAAAGGTAGAAGCTTTTTCAAGACAAAAATTCAGGAACATTGCCAGTTATATACAAAACTTGGGAGTATAGTACTAGATACAGATAAATTTTTTTAAGTTATATATTTTTAATTTTTCCCCATTCACACAGAGGAGAAACAATCCCTCTTCTGGTTATGATGTTGTGGGAAATTAATAGAAGGCATTCTTGAGAGCACTCACCTAAAATAAAAGAACATAGGCTGGAGGGATGGGATGATAGTAGGAGCGATTTTTGACATCTATCTGCTAGCCATGTTCCTTAATACAATAAAATAGTATACTGATGCATAGGGATAGAACTAGAAAGGATAAAATATAGTCACAATATGATTTTTTTGTTTGTTTCATAGCTAAAATCTTGCTAACTAAGAATGTCAAAACGTCTGTGAGATATAGAGAAGAGACCCATTTACTTGGAACTAGCTTCATGCCATTGTACTTTTGTAGAACGCATATTCTCTGCAATGCAGCTGGTTTGCCCCTAAACAGGGATGCAACCCGGATCCAGAAGAAGTCTCTGCCAAGTGGCAAAGGTCACTAGGCCAACACAGTGAGCAAAAACTACATTAATGCGGACAAAAAGTGCCATAATGTGTACCAGGAATAGAGGCTATTTTAAGCAAAAAATTTGGCAGACAAAATGGTAGTTCATGCCAGACTAATTTGAAAAATAGAAAATTCTTTGAGGAGAAAGTACTCACAGATTTATCAACATGATACGAAAATTGGCCAACCCCCTGGAGTTGATGAAATTTGAACTACTAATAATGTAGCCCTAATCATTGAGTTTCCCCACTTCTGAAGTTTATATTCTAATTAGCTGCATTGTGCCTTTACCTCTATAAGACTCAGTTTACTTGTCAATAATTGGGAAACAATAACAGTACCTGTTTAACAGACTTGTCGAGAGGAATACTTATATTAATGCATGTAAAGTCCTTAGTGCAGTGTCTGGAATCTAGTAAGTACTCTGTAAGTGAAGTGTACACAGGCATAAGTCCAAAGATGATTAATATTGTCTATGAGAAAAAGTAGTACACAAATAAATGTGCTAAAATAATGAATTACTTATATCTTACATGTCTATATTTGCAATGATGTGCAGTAGTTAAAATGATAACATTGATGTTTAACTTATTGACATGGAAATATGTTCCTTTTAAACTGTAAACAAATAAAATAAGTTAGAAAATATCATCATAAAGTTTTCTATTGGTGTAAAAATATGTTTGTATATGTTTAGGTATGTATGCATATATATATGTATAAAAGAAGTTTTGAAAATTATATACCAATATTTTGATTCAGTTTTATTTTAACTTAGCTGGTGAGATAACTCTAGCTTCTTCATACCCTTCTGTGTGTGTGTGTGTGTGTGTGTGTGTGTGTTTACAATGAGCATGTGTTATCCTTAAAATTACAAGATAGCTACTTGGGTTTATTAAGTTAAAAAAATATATGTTAGCATTCTCAGCCTAAAAACCGGCACAGGTATAAAGACCAGAATAATAAAAAGCAAGTAACTCTATAAAACAGCATACAAAGATTTAATTTGTGTTATTGACCAAGATAAAGTCCCATTACTGCCTTTTTGTACAAGAAGGCATTTGGGCAATATGTGAATATAGAGGGAAGATGTACATGCACAGCCATGATGCTCAGTCAGAGACACACAGTTTGCTAAGAAACCCACTCAGAGAACCAGGCTAACAGCAGGCTTACTGCACAAGAGCAGAGACCAAACTTCTACAGCTTTGGCATGTAAAGCATTTTAGATGCTAAGATGACAGAACTGCTCATAAAACCATCTGCTATTTACTGATCCATCTGTTGGTCAGCAGAAAGACATCAGAACCCAAGAAATTTTTTGGTCTGAGGAACAGCACAATTTCCATTTATTTGACTGAGAAATAGTATTAATGACTTACGGAGGCAGTATTTTATTACAGCAGATCACAAAATATCAGTTTGTACTCATTATTATTACCAGGATTTATAATTAAGAAAATCTAGCATCACATTTATGCCTTCATATAAAATATATATGCGTAAATATATATGCATAAAAAATTAAAGATATGCATAAAGCTTATACATGAATTCATTAGGTAAGCAGTCCTAACGTATGAGAAAATAACATTTTTATTAAGCACTTTGTAAACAATCATATGTTGCTCAAATATAAGATGAAGTTATAAAAACATTTTAGTCTAAACTATGTGGTTGACATAATTCGATAAAATAAACGTTAGATCTTCAACAGTTTTCAAGTCTTAAGAAAATTAAAATGAGACACGATAGCAATTTTTGTCATTTGTAAAACTACAAATGACTTGGTTATAAAATGAAGAGGTCCAATTATAAGAATAAGTTGGGGTTCAATGTCTACAGATCCTTACACTATTTTTAAATAGATTACTTAGTTTTATAGTAATACGAAGTCACCTTGCATTACAAAGTCAAACTTATGGTACAAAGCTCAAAAAATTATAAAAGAATAAACACACACTAAAACACATGCTCATACATAAACAAATGTTTGTATTCTATGCCTGTTTTTTTCCTCCTTCTTTTCTACAATTACCAATGTCTAGAAGTTTATTCCAAAGACAGGTAGAGTTGCCTCATTCTGTGAAAATTGTATAGTATTCCATTGTGTAGTTGTACTACAATTATTTAATCAGTCACTAAAGACATTTAGGTTGTTTGCAATTTCACTGTTACAAAAGACGGTGCAATGAACATTCTTACACAATGGAAGTTCACACATCTGCAAGCAAATCTGTAAGATAAATTCCTTGAAGTATAATCGCTGTATTTCCATTTTGACAGATATTGCCACATTGTTCTCCACAGAAGCTGTACCAATTTACTTTCTTACTAGCAATATATAAATTTCTCCATATCAACACCACAAAGTTGAGTTGTCTATATTTTTATTTTCACCAATTGGGTAGTTTAAAAATGGCAGTTAATTGTAATTGTATGCATTTATGAGTGAGGTCGAAAAATACATCATGTTTAAAACCCAAAATATTTTCTATTCATATCTTTCCCAATATTTTATGTTACTATTTAGTTTTTAGCCTTTTACTCTGTAATTTTAAGCATTATTTATATGTTAATCAGTCTTTTTTCTGTATCATTACTTGCAAATATTTTTTCTCAGGTTCATTTTTCCCTTGAATTTTTTCTGTTCAGTTTCATATAGACAAGTTTTAAAAATTTATGTAATAATAAATATCAAAATTTTTATTATTTCTAGGTGTTTTTTGGTCATACTTTCAACGACATTCCACATTTAGATTTCTTTTTCTGTGTACCTTTCCAGTGTATTCCTGGATCCATTTGTAAGAAATAAATCTTCAAACCATTTAAAATGGTTTTGGCATAAATTGACTTTACAGATTCAATGATTTTTTTCTAACAACTACCTAGTTGTCTCAAAAGTTTTTGAATAATCCATCTTTTCCTCACTGCTTTGAGATACATCATCTATGTACCTGGGCTTAATTCTAGAGTTTTCCATCAATCAATATAGTTGGCTATTCATGTACTCTGATACGTTTTTTAAATATTTTAGATGTAAAATATTTTTAATCTCTGGGAACATTATCCTTCATCCATTAGTCCTTTTTAAATGAATTTTTCTGGTTATAGTTAATTTTCCCCTATGAACATTAGAATCTGCTTAAGAAAATGCTGCTGATGTAAATTGTTTGGAATGTATCAAACCCAGATATTAATTTAGGGAAATATAATAATATTATTAATTAAAATATTCATATAAAAAAACATAGAGGCCTTTCAATTTGTTTAATTCTTCTCCGGTGTCCCTCAGTAGCCACAAAAGTGAACTTTACTACATAGAAACCTCATGAATGCTTAATTAATTATAGGTCACTCATGAGTTATTTTTAAATCATATGTTTTTGTTTTTCCTATGCAGAATGCTTATCTTTTTATAGATATTTTGTCATAAGTTTTAAACTTTTATTATGTATGCACAAACAAAGGCAGTTAATTTATATACACATTTTATATCTAGGATCCAAGAAGAATTCTCTTATTGTTTCCATATGTCCTTATCATTTCACTATATTTTTGTTAGTCATTTTTTTATTGTTTTCTAATTTCTTGAAATAACTATGAAAATATACCACTTTAAAGTGATTCTTATTCTTAAGAATAAATTCACTGAAAATTTTTACTTTTTCTATTTATTTTAATTTTCATTTCTTCCAACTATATAAATCACTGTCTTATCAAATTTTCCTACGAACTATCTGTCATTAGGAAATTATACTAGATACAAAATTACACTTTATCATTAGGAGGTATTCCTGGATTCTAACATTGTGCATTCTATATAGTACATTTGTTTTCTACTATAATTCCAGAAGTTAGTATAATTTCTTTCTCCAATTGAGGTGATTTTCTACCATAACATTTTAACCAATGTCCTTAAAAGATAAGTACCATCTTCTTCCCTTCCATCATTTAACTAGTAAATTTACAACAGAAAACTTTCATTGAATTTTGGCATAATTTGGAAATATTTAACATAAGCCTGTGCCTATTAGAAATTAGTGTTAATTTTGCCCTTGAATCTATTAATCCCATTTGATTCTGTGAGGAATTAAATCTTTGTTCAACCATTTCTTCTGCATTTTCAGTCCAAGTTTTTGGGGGTTTTTGTGGACATGAGACAGCTAAAGAATATTATAGCATTTTATCCTAGAACATTGAAGGCAATGTCATTTTTAACAGTCTTAGTTATAATCCATTTTTGCTCTTTTGTATCAGCTTTTACATTTGTGGAAATTTAGCCTGCTCACAAAGCTTCTTTTCTGTTTGTTCTAAAATATTCGCTGTAATAAATACTGACATTGCTGCCTCCTCTGTGTCTTTATTGTCTTATTCCTCCTCCTCATTTTCCTTCTGTCCCCTCTTTTTTCCCCATTAGCTAGTCTTCTTAGTTTCCCTTCATATTGTAAGTGGTCTACAGGTGTAAGACCGACTATACAGTGACACGATATCAACAACCCGTTATATTTTATCCTACTTTATGATCTTTGGCTCCTTTTCTTTTTCTATATTTTTTCTCCTTGAAACTTGTTTGGCCTCAAATTTAAGGCTGCTTACATACACCAGTTCTTGAGCAACTTCAGAGCATGTAAATTATATATATATATATAAGATATATAAATATATATATATAAATTGATTCTATTCAATTTTCTAGAATGTGGACCATCACAGCTGTTTACAGATCTAAATAAAATATTTCAACGTGTAATCCTTAACAGTCTTTCTATTCTTGAAATGCCTTACCAGCTAGCACTGATGCAGGGTTTGCAATGAAGACAGTGAAATCCCTTTATACTTAATAACCTCTATGGTTAGAGGCTATTTCGTTGACTTTGTCCTCAGCCTCATGCCTTTTTCAATGCAGAAAAAAGCCAAGTCTAGTTCCATGTTGAGATAAACGTATCTTAGTATATCAAAAATATATGCTAATCGAACTACTACTTTGAAATTATAATCAGTAATAGGAATTTCCACTTCCGTCTATAATATGGCTGATCATGACAGATCGATGCTTTGCTGCAAAAACTAGGAGCAATTAGCTGTATTACAAAAATCATATTTTAAATGTATCTCAAAGTTGTTAAGCAATAAGAACTAAAATTTCAGAGAAGGGAGCCCCCTCTGAGGAGACCCTGCCTCCACCATTCTCTTCCCTGATTTCATCTGCCGGTTATGGATGCCAGCTGAAGCTGGGGCTGGCCCCAACACAGGAAATATCCTGGAGGAAATAAAATCAGGAAAACTTCAGGAGCCACCTGAGCCTAGCAGGAAATAAAATGGGAAACTTGAGGAGCCCAAATCCATAGTGGCCTCATCTCAAGATATTTTCTAGCTTTTAAAGCTGCACAGAACCTGAGAATTGATTGCTGGCCCAGGAACCTCTGAAAGATCTTCTGTAAACTTTCAGGCCTGTGTTTAGTAGTCATCTCTGTTTTTTCTTAAGTTCATATCTTCTTGCCTCCTTTCTATGATATATTAAGCTATTTACATTTTTTAAGACAAAAAATTAAATAAAAAAACACCTGAACCATTTTGTCTACTTGTTTTGTGCCTCTTTGATGGAGAATATTCTCTGTTCAATGTTAACATGTGATACCAAGATTTTAACACCTTGTTATAAATGTGTATATAAATTACAAAAATTATTTGCAATATTCTTAATCCTATAATCTTTGTCCTTATGGCTGCTGACTATCCAGCCAAGCCATTCACAGCTGATTTTTCAATCCATATATATTCTAAACTTCAGCCACTTCTCTTTCCACATAAATTAGATGGCCAGGTCCACCATTCTCTGCCCACTGGGAGTATTTTCCCTTGCCACTCTCTTTCAATGTCATCCCTAAGTGGAGTGGTTGTGCAATTGCCTTCTCTTTTTGGCTTGCACCCATGTATCAAGTTGGCTTATCTGTGAACCAAACTTGAACTTCCTCTCCTCCATCAATTGATTGTAAAAGATTCCCCAGATAACCTTATGTGTGAGCTGAAGGAAGGGCATTGCCACAACACTAATGGATGACACAAGGATCTGCTATATGCTCTAGGAGCTCATTTGTGCCCTCTGGTCCAATTTATCTTGAAATTCCATAATTGTCACTACTAACTTACAGTAAATTGTCATTAGGCCTAGCTGATCTTATGATTTGCTGAGTCTGACAGAAGGTAGGTCACGATGGGCAATTATAGCCACATGGTCACTTGATGCCACATGGTCAGTCACTTCATTTTCATCAACACTCAGTAGAAACGCTCATTGTTTTTCAAAAGGTGTGTAATTCTTTGCTGCAGATGCTTAGTTATTCTCTGGAAATCTAGAAGTCTGAATTGTGATATTCCCTTAGAGGTTTGCTGTACACTCCACATGACAATTTTCCACACTATTGATACATCTAATACTGTAGGATCTCCCACATGTTATGGCTCAAGTTCAGGGCTGCTCGCCCTGCAGCCTGAACCTACTGCAGAACGCTTTCCTATTCTGGGCCCTAAACGAGTCAGGCAGGCTTTTATGTCACCCAGTATATAAGCCAGAGTAGTATTCTCTCGTGTTGAATATGCTGCCTCCAAAACCCAAAGAGGTCTAGTCAGCACTGTGCTTCCTCCATCATGGTGACAGGTGCAAGATACAATAATGTATTCTATTATTTCGCTAGTTTGTCCTGGCATGCCCATAACCATTCAAGCCCTCCGTATTTTACAGAAATGTCAGGCTCCTGAATCATTTTATGGTTTGTATCCTACCTCCTGGAGTACATGTACATACCAAGGCCTTAAATGTCGCATTTTCTGCTTCCTGTTATGGTCCAATTAGCATGACATCATCAATATTGTGGATCAACATGACGTTCTTGGATTATTCAGATGGGCCAGATTTCTTCAGGCTATTTATGAAAGATAGTGGGAGAGTCAACAAAGCACAAGAGCAAAACTATAAATGCACATTGTCTATTCTATGTAAATTTTTATGGTTCTTATAATGATAGAAAAAAGAATTTATTCATCAAATCAGTGGTGCAATACAATATGTATGAAGCTTTATTAATCTGCTCTAATAAAGATATTGTGGTGGCTACTATTTGGGTTATTTTTGGTTGACTTTGTGTGGTTAACCTACTTTAATTCACCAGAATCTTTTTGGTTTTGCAGAGGTGAGGCTTGTGAATAAAATTATATGACAGTGATCACCACCATGTATCCTTCAGATCTTTAAAATTGGCCAAACTTCTGGAATACAATATGGTTTTATTCACTCTTTTGGTGAGTGGAGGGTTGAAAAGTGTCAGAGACTTTCATTTGGAAATACCAAATATAATTACTCTACTTAAAAATTTTATTTTGTTGTTGCAAGAACACTTAACATGATAGATACCCCCTAAAACTTTACGTGTACAACTCATTGTTGAGTAGAGACATAATGTTGTACAACAGATTTCTAGATCTTATTCATCTTCCTTAAATGAAACTTTTGCCTATTGATTAGTAACTCCCCATTTCCCCCTCCCCCAGCCCCTGGCAATCACCATTCTTTCTTCTGCTTCTATGAGGTTATTTTAGATACCTCATATAAATGGAACCATGCAGTATTTTTTTTGAGATTGGCTTATTTCACTTAGCATAATGTCCTCAAAGTTCAACCATGCTGTCACATATTGCAGAATTTCCTTCTTTTGTGAAGCTGAATAGTATTCTATTGTACGTGTATACCAGTTTCTTTATCTATTCATCTGTCAATGGACTCTCAGGTTCTTTCTACATCTTGGCTACTATGAATAGTGCTGCAATGAACATGGGAGTGTTAATATCTCTTTGAGATCCTGATTTCAATTCTTTAGGGTAAATATCCAGAAGTGCGATTGCTGAATCATATGGTAATTCTCTTTTTAATTGTTTGAGGAATTTCCATACTGTTTTCCATAGCAGCTGCACCATTTTGCATTCCCGCCAAAGTGTGCAAGGGTTCCAATTCTTCCACATTCACACCAACACTTGTTGTCTTTTGCTTTTTGACAATAGCCATCCTGATAGGTGTGTGGTGATATCTCAGTGTGGTTTTGATTTTCATTTCCTTGATGATTAGTGATGTTGAGGATTTTTCATATACCTGTTGGCCATTTGTATGTCTTCTTTGGAAAAATGTCATGTAAAAAAATGAAAGTAGGGCCTTATCCTACACCATACACAAAAATCAACTGAAAATGGATTAAAGACT
Organism: Ceratotherium simum simum; assembly: GCF_057802395.1. Classification (NCBI taxonomy): domain Eukaryota; kingdom Metazoa; phylum Chordata; class Mammalia; order Perissodactyla; family Rhinocerotidae; genus Ceratotherium; species Ceratotherium simum. Next base: position 25,768,381 of record NC_141918.1, on the reverse strand, counting down.
TAAATGCAAGACATGAAAGTGTAAAACTCCTAGAAGAAGACATAGGGGAAAATCTTCATAATATTGATCTTGGCAATGATTACATGGATATGACACCAAAAGCATAGGCAGCAAAAAAACAAACAAAAAAAAAATCAAGTGGGACTACATCAAAAATGTTTCTGCATAGCAAAGGAAATAATCAACAGAGTGAAAAGGCAACCTATGAAATTGAAGAAAATATTTGCAAAACATATATCTGATAAGAGGTTAATGTCCAAAATATATAAGGACCTCCTACAATGCAATAACAAGAAAAACCTAATAACTTGATTAAAGAATGGGCTAAGTATCCAAATATAATGACTCTTATCCCAGAGGCCAAGGATACAATACAAGGATTTTGCCCATTATCACGTATATTTTTTCTAACTTTATGTTCAGGGGAATGTACGATGGAAACACTGTGATGCCAGATCTTGGCCATGACTCTTCTTTTTGCCACCCCTACCCCCAACTTATTCTGAGCTCTTAATCATAATGGTGCTTTGAGTCTTTGGGCATCGATGCTAACTTGTACCCTTTGTCCAACAATCCTTGAAATATTTGGATTGTTCTCTTTCCCTAGTGTCCTGTTACCTAAGTAAATGATTGTAGCTCCCTTTGGGGAAGGACTAGGCGATCATTGTGATGTATATTTACTCCTTCCTCTTGGAGACAAGGCTTTTTTCAGTCATTTTCTTTCAGGTTTCAAAACTGGTCAGGTTCATTAACTGGGCAAGGATTATGAATTTTTCTTGGGGCAGTGCTCTCAGCCTCCTACGCCTTCATCCTTGATGTGTTTTAATGATACAAATTGAATTGTACCCTTGTGAGTTCATCTGATTTGCTTATAGGAATACTAATTTCTAATCAACATCTCTGTGACCTCTATGAGTACTTAGTACCCTTTCTACCCTCTACCAACTGCTTCTCTGATTTGCCACTAATACCATAATTATGTTTTTATTGATTCAATTAGTTAAGTGTCACCAATCGACCTTCATAATTTCAGAGTCCTATTAGACCCATTGTTATCCATGGACCTAGTTTTGTAATGGTGTTTCCTACATCTAGCTGTGATCTGTAGATGTGAGGCACCACTAAAATTCCTAATAATGCTTGTGCCCTTCTCTCTAGTGTATCGCTTATGGCCTTCATAAACAGTGTACCTTTGGCAGTTTTGTGGAACAAAATCATCTTGTGGTTCCCCCAGCCTTACATAGTATATCCACTCTTTCATGACCACCCTGAGCCTTTTAATCCCTTCTTCTACTGACTGCTACAGTAACTCTCCACCACTTAGTGTGGCAAGCATTATTTTATGCATCTAGGACCTATCCTAGTTATGACTTCACACCATCTCCAAAGGTCCTTGTTGCAATGTTAAATTCTGTATACCAGGATATTAATCTCAAATCAATAAACTCTTGCTCATCCAACCTTTTGTTCTAGATATTCCTTCATCAGTCATCCTCAAAATCAAATTGCATGCACATTATTCTAGTTCCTATTGGTATATGTTTTTGACTGTAGGTTTTGTAGCTCCTCTGGAAGCCCTTTTCTTCCCTATCAGGCCCAGCACAGCTCTGTCTAAATTATGTTGAGATTAAGGCCTGATTTAGGGCCCATATCTCGGGGTGGGGGGACCATATATGGGGGGTAGGGCATGCATATTTCTTGAAGGGGCAAAACCTCAGTATTGTTTCCAAGTAAGTTGTGAGTACATGCTCTTAATATGGAAGGGTGAGCAACTTATGCATACTTAGAGCATTTATAATAACCTGAGGATTCAAGGTTTTCTGAGCCATTAATTAAGTTGTGCCCATCCCACGAGTCAGCACCTCATTCTTTTCCAAATAGCACCATGAACATAGCATAGCGAACCTGGCTTGGTGGAGAATTTAAACTTCTTTGAAGCTTGGGTATTCTGAAGACTATGAACTGGACTTTATATTTCTCTATCTCTCAGCTGCATTAGATGAAAGCCTATTTGCAAGCTACCAAGAAGTCTCACCAGTTTTCACACTTAGCTTCTAATGAGCAATTAATTACTCTCAGCTTTTCATTATCATTTTCTAAAATATCAGTCAAACTCAGCAATATCCAACTATTCTGTTGCCCTCATAGTTATTATTTCTCCCATATTTAGCAAGTCTAGATAATCACACGTGGTAATGTATCCTCTTTTACCAATTTACCATTCCAGTTCACCAACAGTGAAAGTTTTAGTTACCACCTGTGCCAAGGAATATCTGTGTCTCAACTACAACTATTGATGAAGTCCTCGTTGTCAGCCTGGTGTCAAATCCAGATCCAATATCCCATCCTTGTGCCTTCTTTCTTTGATCTTTCCTGGTATTGTCGTAGGCGTATATACCTATGAATACTTGAAGAATAGACTCTAGGGTAGAGTTTAGTGTACACGATACTTAAAGAGCACCTTTGGGATCAATATCTATGAAACGGAAGGGAAGAAAGCATAGTTGTAAAGAGAAAAAAGTTGAGCTAAAATCTAAGGCACACCAAGAGTGTTGGCTGACTCCATATGAGGCTCTGGACTTTCAAAGTTGTTCCTACTTGTGCACTCCCACATCCACCAGTCTTTGAATGTAGCCCATCTCAAAAACGAGCATGATCTTGAGTGAAATAAATCTCTAAAGCTGAGGCAATTCCTGAAGAAGTTGACAACAAAGGCTGTCCGTTGATAGCAGTTCCAGAAGTCGTGTCAATAAATCTTCAATAAAGGGAGGTGAATTGCAGCATATATCACAACATATATCTAACAAAGGATTTCCACTCAGAGTATATAATGAATTCCTAAAATCAATAATAATAATGTAATTTAAACCTAATTTTAAAAATAAGCAAAGGCATGACTAGAGGTTTCATAAATGAAGATGTAAGGAGGCCCAATAAACCCATAAAACAGTTCATTAGGAAAATCCAAAATAAGCCTGCACTGACACAGATACTCACTAGAATGGCTAATATTGAAAAAAACAAATACAAACAATATCAATTACTGTCAAGGATCTGGACCAAATGGAGCTATCAAACATTGCTCTTCGGTATGTAAAATGGTATAAAAATTATAGAAAACATCTTGGAAGTACCTTAAAAAGTTAAACATTCATCTACTATGTTATCCAACAATTTCTCTGCTAAAAAATAAAATCCACACAAAAACTTGTAATGAATGTTCATGGCAGTTTTATTTGCAATACCTAGAACCTGGGGAAGAAAGCAATAACCTAAACAGATGTGTGGATAAGCAAATTACAGTGTATTCATGCAATTGATTGCTCTTCAGCAAGAAAACAGATTCGACTACCGATACATGCAAAAACATGAAATCCGATGGTATTTTGTTGATTGAAGGAAACTAGATATGAAAGAGTATGGGTTATAGGATTTAATTTATGTGAAATTCAAGAACAAGAAAAACTAATCTATGGTAATAAATATCAGAAGAGAGGTTGCCTGTGGTGGTGGTGGTGATGGGTACTATGGGAATAGAAATTGGCCAGAAGGCGACATTAGAGAATTTTCTTAGGTGATGCGATTATTCTATATATTGATTGAGGTAGTGGCTACTTGGGGTATATGAATGTACATGTTTATCAGAACGTATTTAATTGTATAATTAAGAAGAGTAAATTTTGCTGCAAGAAAAATTTACCACAATTAAAAATATCATTTTGATCACTCTTGATCTACAACCACCTGAAAAGAAAAAGCTCTCGTACACAAATGAAAAAATGACCCTTTCTATTGCCACAGAATGAAAAGCATACAAAGGAACATGTATTAGTTGGGAAGTTATGCCAGTTGATGTAACCAAAACCCATTAAATATTAGTAATATAACAAAATAAAAGTTTATTTCTCACTCACATAACATCAAAATTCAAAACTACCCCGTGGTGTAGTGGTTAAGTCCAGCGTGCTCCGCTTCGGGAGCCGGGGGATCATGGGTTTGGGTTCTGGGCACAGACCTACATCACTCATCAGCCATGCTGTGGTGGGGACCCACATACAAACTAGAGGAAGATTGGCACAGATATTAGCTCAGGGCTAATCTTCCTCAAGCAAAAAAAGAGGAAGATTGGCAACAGATGTTAGCTCAGAGTGAATTTTCCTCAGAAAAACAAAGAACAAAAGACAGTTATCTCTCCTGAGGATTTTGATTCCAAGCTCTGTCTTGGGAATCCTGGCTCCTTCCACCTGGTAGCTCTGGCATTTACGGTTGTTTCTTTCAGCTGCAAGGAATGGGGGTGGTAAAGCAGAATGTAACAGATGATCTTAGACGCTAGTCTTGAAATTGGTATAAATCACTTCTGCAACTTATATTTGCTGGAATTAGTTATATAACATCTAGATAATCATAGATATGGATATAGATACAGATATGTAAAGGAAGCTGGGTATGTAACCTTTCTGCATACACAGGGAAGAGAAGAAATGAGAGTTTAGCATTTAACTCTTCTCTACCAGAGGACATATCATTGCTTCTTTATAATATGCATATTAGAGAGTAATAAATGTAACATATGTAGCCTCATGCAAAATGAGAGGTCTTTCTCAAATGTACAATTAGTAGCAAATATTTTGATTAATGTAATGGGATAAAATAAACAAACTTAAAAACCTTGTTTATAAAAAATTGGCAACAAAAATAGTATTTAATGTGAATTTAGAGCAACTGAAAATGCAGAATGAATTAAAATATAATAATGTAACTCAAATTGCCTCAGTCATTAAGAGTCTGTGGGTGGTGATGATTTCATATTCATATTTATATCCTGAATCAGAAACAGGTGGCCACTGCTGTTTTGCTGCCAAATTTCTGATGGGCATCTATTCCGTATCTTGGACACCCAAATTTCCACTGCTACTCTGTCATTACTTTTTTGCAAAGGAACAGTGCTGCCTAGAGTGCCACCTCTCAGGACCAACCTGCAAAAGATTTAAATAACTAAAAATAGTGCTTCATTTCTTTCAATATTCACAACCCTGAGTCAACTCTATGTTCAACACAAATATGTTAAGTTTTTCTCTCTGTAGAGCTCAAAACTCATGGGACCATGATGTCAGGATAATTTTTGCATATTCTTTTCTTTATTGTCTTTCACTCTAGGCACACACACATTTAACTTTTTCCTCTAAGATTAATTCATCATATAAAATCAGTCATGCAAATAGATCCTAGCATGTTGACAACCAGTGTTAATTTAGGATTAGCCAGGGCCATTCCTCTAGATTAATAAGGTCTCTGTCATAAGATGAGGAATAGGAACAAAACATACAAAGGGAAATTTGTAAAATAAAAGCAGACTGTATCAAAATAGAAAATATTATTTTAGTCATATGGCTTTAGTATTTTCACCAAATTTAGAATGGAAAATAAATAAGATCTTAAAGTGTTATCTTATCTAACTTTATGTCATTCATTCATGTGCTGTGTGTGTGTGTTGAATAGTATTTACAATATTACAATATATATGCATGAGTGAATTTTATTTAGGTTAAATACTATAGCGGTAAAATTGTATGTATAAAATTAGAACAAATTTAAATCAGTACAGATTCCAAAATTCTTAACTAATATTCTGTCATCCTGATAATTATTACAGATATTGAGAGAAATAACTATTTGGACAGGAGGACTATGTATAACTATTAAAATAAATATTCTGATACACAGAATTTGAAAGATCCTTGTAACTTTTTCCCACAACATACAAACATATGTGTTGTGATAAATTAGGCATGTCACAAATAATTTTTTGCTATTGCTAATTAAAATACCAGATGTTATAAAGACTTACTATTTTAAATGTTAAGCAGATTCAAGTTAACTCACTTTTTTGTTGTTTTCTGTTAAGCTACCTTAAGTGAGAAATGGTTCAAGTCATAAATGGAGGAAAAATTAATATAAAAGAAAGAGTTAAGAATAACTCCTATAAACATATCATTACTTTAATGAGTTATTTATTTGAATGTATGATAAACACTACATTTTTCATTTACTGCATCCCATTTAAATCTGAATAATGTATTCACTCTGTTCTTGCTTGGGATTGTACCAAAGCCTGCCTATTCCTCAAGGGAGTACTGTCCCATATTCAACCATTAACCTAGAATATGTGATCTTCCTCTTCTAACATTTTATTGCTATTACTCACGATTAGTCTAGTCACAGTTGAGATCCCCCATTTTAACTGGGACAATAACTTACTAGTGTGAACCTAGCTGTTCTCTTACCAATATAGACACATTCCTTTGTGCTGTTCCCTGGCCATCATGAACTAACTTCGCTTGCTTAGTATTACATCTTCTGGAAAATTGTTTTAGCTTGGCTCTGTACATCTGATCTAAAATGGAAGGACTAGCAGCCCTATAATATAGTTTTTTGTTTTGTTTTATTTAGAATATTAATGACTATTTTCAATATTTCACTCAATCAATCAGGTAATATGAAATCCAGTTCCTAATCTAAAATTTCAATTTCATTATTCTTTAGAGTAAACTTCAAAATGAACAATTATAGTCATATATTTTGATCAAATCAAAACTTAACGCTTTTCAATGGTAATTAGACTTTGGCTGGTGAACATGATGTAGTCTATACAAAAAACTGAAATATAATGATGTGCACCTGAAATTTATACAATGTTATAAGCCAAGGTTACCTCAATTAAAAAAAAAATTAATGCTTTTCAAAATCACTTTCCATCCTATTTTAATTTAAAAAATGGTGAAAACATAGTTTTCAAATGAAAAGAGACTTTATTTCACTTTATATAAAGAAAATCTAAAATCAATGCATAGGCTTTCAGTTCAGAAATGATACCAGAGTGAAAATTCCAAGCTTACATTCTTGAAAATAATCCCAAAGTAATAGGAAAATATAAGAAACAAAAACTTTAATTTCATGTTCAGTGAAACAAGGAAACAGATTGAAACTCATCACTGTGACAAAGGTTGAAAGCTCACAAAAAGTAGTGCAAATCACTGAGCAGTGTTCCTTTGGGGGGCAACTGAGAGAATCAGCGAGAGACAGAAGGTACTTTGCTTCAGATTCAGAAATAGCCAGCAAAACTATACATTACACTTGCCAGAGTTGGCAGACACATTCTACAGCACTAAATCTAATTTTTTTTTTAGGTTGGAAAAGTGGGAATAGTAAATATAGACTAAACTAAGGAATGGAGCAGGCCGGAAATCCCCTGTATGAAGTATGGTTCCCAGAAGTATAACATCTATATCAGGTTCCACAATAAAAAAAAAAAGAAGAATCAAGGAACCTGAATCCACATGGCAGAGGGAGAATACGTACTAGAAAACTATTGCCATGAAGTAGATGAAAATTTTGACCACAAACTTTAAAAACAAATACAAAAACAAGAAACGAAAAACTTAAACAAGTAATCACCTATCTAAAGCAGGAATGCGAAACCAAGATGCAAGACCTCAGAGAATTGATAGCAGGGCTGCAAGAAAAGATGAAACATAAGCAGGAAAAAAAGTTAAAGAAGTTAAAGAAAAATACCATCATAGCAGTGAAGGTAAAACTCGAAGGAAAACAAGAGAAATGAGTCACTACTTATAAATAATAATAATAATAATAAGGTTTATAGAGCTTGGTAATGAGGCAATCAAAAGCAGAAATTGAAGCAAATAAAGCTGAAAAATGAGGAGAGAAAGTGATAGATATGAAAGTTAAACATTCATTCTTGCAGTCCTCAAAGGAGAAAAACTACAAGATAAAATATTGAAATAAAACTTGGTGGTGCATATTGAAAACATATACTGAGTCCCAAAATGGTTAACTTTGGTCATAGTGTAGTAAAGTCATTGAATTCTAGTGTAAATAAAGAATCCTTTGGGACACTAAGCCAAAGATCAAGTCATTGATAAGGGGAAAGCACACTGTGGCCTCAAACTTTCCACAGCAACAGTCAGTACTAGAGGACACTCGAGTAACACCCACAAAATTTCTAGGAAATGGAGCATGATCTAAAGATTTTATACATTTAAATGTCCCTTACATATGAAGTCAACAGAAAATTATTTTTTAACATATTATAACAGAACGTTGCTCTGATAAACCCTTCTCAATATACCAAGTAGCTACAATAGAATATATGTGTTAAATTCTCTGAACATGTAGAAATAAAATAATTAAAGAAATTGAGAAGTAGGTGGTAAATGAAGGTTAGAATTAGGGTAGATATGCTGAGTTCCTCTTCATTATAGCTGAAGCTCGAAAGACATCATTTAAGCCTGAAAATGTATGTATCAATATTTTAAAATAAAAAAAGATAGGGGGCCAGCCCAGTGGCGCGTAGCAGTTAAGTGCTAACGTTCCGCTTTGGTAGCCCAAGGTTCACAGGTTTGTCAAGCCACGCTGTGGTGGCATCCCATATGACGTAGAGGAAGATGGGCATGGATGTTAGCCCAGGGCCAGTCTTCCTCAGCAAAAAGAGGAGGATTTGCATCAGATGTTATCTCAGGGCTGATCTTCCTCACACAAAAAAATAAATAAATAAAAATCAAAAAGATAAACAAGTTAAATTAAATGGCTGGAGACAAAGTGGACAGAGAAGAGATTTATTGATGCCATAATTGGTCATGATGGGGAATTTTAAATGTGGTTTAAAATTAGATAATTAAACTTATTACATAACTTACAGTGACGAAAATAATCACTGGGACAAAAATGCACATCTTCCTAAGGAACAAAATAAGCATATACAAGACAAGAGAAACAAAGAAAATACATCAATTAGTAAAATATTTTGAAACTATAAAATAAGAAAGCAGAACACATAATAATATGCTAGAAATAGTGTAAATATAACAGAATTCTTAATGCACTAAATTCACCCATCATAAGATAAAGATTTTTTCCTAGCAAAGGTAAATGTATCTTTAAACCATATACAGAAATACATCTAAAGTGAAGTGATATATAAGAATTGAATATAAAATGTTTGTCTTCTAAATGTGGCCTCAAATGTAAAAGCTGTAAAGAAAGTAAAAGCCAAATTCTACTACCTTAAAAAAAAATCATCACAGGGCCAAAAAACAATCAGCTATTTTCAGTGTTAGATTTTGAAAAGCAATTGTCACCTGTAGCAAAAAATAATGACTAACCCTAGTAGTGGGGGAAAATATCTGATAAAATGAATAAAATACATGTACATTTCACATAAACACCCTCACATATATACACACACAAACTTGTAAATGGCCTTATGGTAGGCTAAAAATAGCTCCTACTTAATCCACAGAATCCATGAATATTGTTGCCCTAAATGCAAAAGGGAATTTGCAACTGTGATTAATTTAAGGATTTTTGAGATGGGGAGATTGCCCTGAATTATCAGGGTGGGCCCGGTGTAATCCACAAGGGTCCTTATAAGAGGAAAGCAGAAAGCTCAGTGTGAAGAAAGGAAATGCAACAGAAGCAGAGGTAACACAGAAAGAGATCTAAAGATCTAAGCTTCTGGCTTTGAAGATGGAAGAGGGGACCAAAATTCAAGTAATGCAGGCTGCGTTTAGGATCTGGCAAAGGCAAGGTAACCTATATTCCCCTATAGCATCCAGAAGGAACACAGACCAGATAACTCCCTCCTTTTAGGACTTTTGACCTCCAGAACTATAAGATAATCAATTTATGCTGTCTTAAACTACTAAATTTGCCATATTTGTTGTATGGTCAAAGAAAGCTAATGCAATCAGTATATTTTTAAAAATTACCGTTGAAAACACGCTGATTTAAAAAAATGAAATAAACCACACAGTAGGATAGTAAAATGTATAACGCTCTCTGACCAGTCATTATTAGAAAGATAAACCAGCAAGATTACAAGGAGATGCCATCATCTTCTTACTAGAATTGCTATAATGCCAAAGCTTAAAAGACCAAGTGTTGGCAAAGATGTGGAGAAACTGAACCCTCATACATTGCTGGTGGTGAAGTAAAAACTATTTGGCATTTTTAAAATAAAGTTAAACATATGCTTACTGCTTACCATATAACCAAGCATTCCCTATAGAAATAAAAACATATGTCCACAGAAAATTTGCATTCAAATTTTCATAGCAGAATTATTCATAATAGCCAACAAATAGAAAAAATCAAAATGCCCATAAATTAATGAATGGATAAACAAAATGTGATATTACCACTCACAAATAAAAAGTAATGAACTGCTGATACAGGCAGAATTGTATAAGCCCAGTGAAGGGGTATTTGGCATGGTAGCAAAATTATCCATGGGTTTGACCTGTATGTCCACAGTCACAAATAGAGAAAAGTAATCCTACAGAAAGACACACTCCCACTGGTAAAAATAGGAGAAAAAAGTGACATTTACAAATTTTTACATTTCTTAATTTTATTTTTTATTTTATCTTATTTATAACTAAAGCTTGAAATAACCTAAATGTCCAGTTGAAGAGGAAATGTTGAATAAAATGTGGTATACACCCAACAGAGTACTATACTGACATAAATAATGAGCAGAGTTGTTCTGCACTGATAGAGAATTCCAATACATATATATGTATATGGGTATATACATGTATATACACACATATATATATGCATATTATGTATATAGTAAAAAAATAGTTGGGGCCGGCCTGGTGGCATAGCGGTCAAGTTTGCACACTCTGCTTCAGCAGCCCAGGTTTGCAGGTTTGGTTGTCGAGCTTAGACCCACACACTGCTCATCCAGCCATGCTGTGGTGGCATCCCATATATAAGGCAGAGGAAGATGGGCACAGATGTTAGCTCAGGGCTAATCTTTCTCAGCAAAAAGAGGAATATTGGCAAATGAACGTTAGCTCAGGGCTGATCTTCCTCACCAAAAAAAAAAGTAGTAAAAAATTTATAATGTGAACTTTTTTCATTTTAGTAAAAATATGCAAACTTTTAAAAATGTACTTTCTAACTAAAAAGGGGAAATACATGTTAATGTACAGTTGTATCTGATTGTAATTGCAAAACAAGAAAACAAAAAAATGTTTAGTGCTGAGAGGGGAATAAGGTTCATGAACAGAGTAAAATCACAAATTCCTATGGATAAATTTCAATATAGTTTGACTTTTAATCTTCAAACAAACTACTCTCATTGCTTCTAGAGCATTTTAGATAGATACATACATATATAGATACATAAATATATACATAGACATACATACAAGTATAAAATACATTTTAAGAAATCGTCAAAAATTTACTGTTAAATAAAAATTAAAATAAAGCATTTATCCTGTATTTGAAATAGAAACAATAATTAGGGAAAACAAATAGCCCCAGTTGTTGAAGGGAATTTTTAACCATGGAAAAAAAATATATAAACTAAAAGATATTAGAGAATTAGAAAACCATCATTTTCAACACCTAATGAAATTCTTGTTCCAGAAAAGTTTATTAAGTGACAATAAAACCATAAGGCACATGGTTGGAGAGGAAATAGAAATTCTATTAATACCAAATTATGACCACACAAAATACTTTCCAGTCACAAGAAGAAAATATGTTTTTAGTGGAGAGATCTGGATGTTATCATCCCAATTCAGTGATTAATATGAGTATTAGCAATGGTACAGAGACAAAATATTACATGTCTGCTATGATGCAGTATGAATTACATCACACCACACAAGCTGTTTTGAAGCAAGAATCTTTAAATTTAATCTAATTAATCCTTTAAATTCAACTTAAAATTAACAGGAAATACACAAGATGGAGAAATAAGATAAAAACACAAAAGGAAGGGGATTTTCACTAAATCAATGTCATGAAAAAAATAGTCTGTTTAGGTAAAAATAAGAGAATTGCCGGGCAAACTGTCATTGTCAGGATTGAAAACTGGTTAGGACAAACTATTATAAAGAACAATGTGGAGGAAAAGGGAGAAATTTGAATATGGAATGGATTAGATGATGTCAAGTTATTACAGGTAATAATTTTACTTTTTCATATAGAATTTGTTCTTGTTTTACAAATACATTATTTTGCATGAAAATATCATGAGCTCTCATTTACTCTTCTGTATTTCAACATAACATAATGAGTTAAAAATTTTGGGGACAAAATATTTTTAGTATTCTCTTCTAGTTTTAATTTTTGCAGCAACTCAATTTTGTTCCCATACTCATTTCTAATGTTACTTATTTGCGCTTTGTCTTTTTTAATAGATCAAATTTCCAGAGCTTTATCAACTTTATTAGTTTTTTCAAGGAATCTGTTAAAATCCTCTTTATCTTATGTTTGTTTTCTATTTCACTAATGACACATTTTTTATTTCTTTTCTTTTACTTTGAGTTTTTCTATTTTTTTTTCAACGTCTCAGTTTGAATATAATTTGTTTTCTGTTAAATGTTCTTCATACTATCTTTTTTAAATTTGAAGTTGATCTTAGCTCATACTCTTTGGTACTTGATCTTCAAGAGTTGAGGCCCATGTCAAAGTTGGGTCCCTTCAGAGAAGATTTGTTACTTCTGCCAGGTGCCCAGGTTTTCACTAATAATCTGGCACCACTTTAAACTCTTAACTTGCAATTTTGGGACTATCCAAGTAGGTATGAATTAAGAACTCAAGCCTACATAAGAACCAATACCTGATTATGAATTTCTTGCACATATATTTTTCTCTCACCCAGCACAAAATTCGAGCAGGCAATTTCTCAGCTTTGCTAGCAGTGCATGTTTATTATGGGAGCACATTTATTTCTATCTCATCCTTGTACTGAGAATGCAGGCTTGAAGTCTCAACATTATGTAGGGCTCTGTAAATAGACTCTTCGCTTTTCCATGAAAACGATTCATATTCTTACTGCCAAAAAGAAAATATTCAAAAGCAATAGATTATGGAAAATAAAAAGTGAAATTTCTCTAAATACAAAATTATTTTATATTATAAATTTTTATTTTTCTAGATGGATAAAATCCTTTTGAAACAAGGTGTTAGTGGAATAAGTTAAGGTATATAAAGTATAAATCAATTTCTCAAGTACAATTGCAGTCAAGTGTTATCATAATAAGTATATTCATAGGTTAAATAAAAACATCTTAAGATGTTAACAGGGAAAGGGTACTTGAAACGTTGAAACCCATTTCTTTTTGTTCCAAGTGTAGAATTCTGCCTATATGGAGAGTTTGGATGTGGAAGAAAGGAATTTTCTTCTATCAGTGTTACTTACCAGCAGTGCAAATTTAGCCAAGCTACTTGTTTGAATTCAGTTTATTCACAGATAAAAAAATCATAAATAATAACCAACTCTAAGTATTGATTTTCTGATTAAAATTACACATTCAAGAATTTTATATTAGTAATTATAAAAAATTGTAGTTTTTACTATATATTTCATCAGGGTACTTTTTTTAGTCTCATCATTGTCAGATGGAAGAATAAGATAATTCAATAACTCCAATAAAGACATATAGAAAATACAGATTACAGATTAACAAAAGACCTTTTTGATTTATAAAATTATTCATGACATGATTATCTTAAAATACTAAAAAATCCCATGAGTTTATTTAAAATATAATTCCATTAAGAAGCCTAATGCCATATTAAGAATAACCATAATTTATAAAATATGCCTAAAATATTAAAACTGACTAAAATCATAACATCTCAAATTGTCCTTCTCAAAAGAATAATTTAGTGGGGGGTGATCCCAGGTTTACATAATATAATTGATCATATATCTCATATCACGCTTTCTTGGCTGATCTAGTAAATATTGAACAATAGTGATGGTAGTAGGTATATTTTTTTTACTTCTGATCTTAAAGAGATTGTACCCAAGATGTTTCATTAACTATGTTGTGAATGCTTCATTTTTGGTAGAATAGGCTTTATTGGATGAAAAATGTTTCCTTGAGTTCCTATTAAAAATAACTTTATCATTAATGTATTTTGTTTTTGTTTTTTTTTTCCTGAGGAAGATCAGCCCTGAGCTAACATCCATGCTAATCCTCCTCTTTTTGCTGAGGAAGACTGGCTCTGAGCTAACATCTATTGCCAAACCTCCTCCTTTTTTTAAATTTTTCCCCCGAAGCCCCAGTAGATAGTTGTATGTCATAGTTGCACATCCTTCCAGCTGCTGTATGTGAGACGCGGCCCCAGCATGGCCGGAGAAGCGGTGCGTCGGCACGCGCCCAGGATCCAAACCCGGGCCGCCAGCAGCGGAGCGCGCGCACTTAACCGCCAAGCCACAGGGCCAGCCCTCATTAACGTATTTTGAACTTAAACCATAATTTATCTGTATCTAATGAATTGATTGCGTGATTTTTATAATTTTATCCATTTATGTGATGAACTATGCGTAAATATTTATAGATGTAAACCATCCTTGATATATTAGAATAAATCCCCCTGATATTATGATGTATTTTAAAATTATGGTTTATATTGGTTTCTATGCTATAAAAAATTATGCTGCTATAAAAGATTATGAAAAACAGTGGCTTGAAACAAACAAATTAATTATCTTTCAGTTCTGGAGATCAGAAGTTCAAAATGGGTTAACTGAGCTAAAATCAAGGTGTTGTCTGGGCTCTCCTCTCTTCTGGAGGCTCTAGGGAAAAATCCTTCGTGTGTGTGTGTGTGTGTGTGTGTGTGTGTGTTTCAGCTTCTAGAGGCTACCTGCATTTCCTGTCTCCTGGCCTCCTTGCATCTTCATAGCCAGCAATGGACAATTGAGTCTCTCTTACATCTCAACAGTTTTGTAAGGTCCCTGAGATTGCTTTGGGCCTACCTAGAAAATCCAGGATAATTTCTTTATCTTAGGGTCAGCTAAGTAGCAACCTTAATTTCGTCTCTAACCATTATTCCTCTTTGCCATGTATCATAGCATATTCATAAATTCTGGGGATTAGAATGTGGACATCTTTGGAGGGTAGTTATTACCTACCACATGGTCCACCTGGTGGCTTTCATCTATCTATCTATCTATCTTTTATATATGAAAAATAGAAAGAGACAGAGAGAGCATCAGAGAGATGGACACAGAGAGATATTTATTAGAAAGACTGTCTTACACAATTCTAGGGGCTGGTTAAGCAAGCCAAAGCCCACAGGGCAGGCAGTCAGGAAGGGAAGATGAGGAGTAATCTGGAACCCCTTGAGAATGGACTTAGTGACAACCTCAAGCCCACTGAGATCCCTGGGTTCTCTCTCCCTCTCACTGTGAGCTTTGCTTAAGACTCTTGATAGCCTACATTCTTTTTTGCTTTCCACCTAAGGTAACCATGGGCCTCAAAGAAGGAATGGGTAACTTCAGAACAACTAGGCTGAGCACCTGACTCTGACCACATACCTGAGGTCCAAATTCAAAGTGTTTGCCTAGACTAAGCATAGGATGCCCAAGGCAGAATAAATGCAAATGCAATTTTAAAATGTGACCTTGAAGAATGGCAACATAACAACAAAGAGAATGGAAAGAAGATGAAGGAAAAAAAGAGTGAAAGTGGTTGAAACGGAAAATAGGTAAAGCAAAACACAAAATAAAAATAAAACATGCATATATCAGAATACCTGAAAATAAGTAGCTGAGTATCCTCCTCAAAATTCAGAACCCTAGTATGATCATGAGAAAACATAAGATAAACTGAAAAACATTTTAAAACATATATGACCAGTATTTTTCAAAAGTGTTATAGTCATGAAAGGCAAGGAAAAAATTGAGAAACTGTCACAAACTAGAGGAGATTAAGGAGACATGAAAACTAAATGCAATGTAGGACTTTGATTGGATCCTGGACTAGCAAAAAGACATTAGTAGAGAAACTAGTGAAATCCAAATGCTGTTGCTAGTTTAGGTAAAAGCATTATATTAAGATTAATTTCTTAGTTTCGATAAGTGGTCTGTGGTTATGTAAGATGTTACCAGAAGGAAAACTGGGGGAAAAGCAACAATGACTCTCTGTATTATGTTTACAACCTTTTTCTAAATGAAAACTTATGTAAAAATAAAATTTGAAAAGAAACAGTGCATATTGATTAAAGAAAAGATAATATAAGTCTGGAAAAGAATAACCCATATATTCCACCAAGCTAGATACAACTATCATTCAGAATTGATTAGACTACATCTTTCTAGTTCTTCTTACACATTAGATTATAATTTATATGGCATTTTATAAATTTCAATACATAAACCAAAAAGTAGATGGAGAAGAAAGGACACATTACATTCATTAAACACAAAAAAACTGAATGCTGAATTCTTAATAAAAGTAATAAATGAGGAAAGGAAATGAAATGATATATTTAAAGTGATGAAAAATATCTTAATAAATACTGACTGTATATAACAATAGTAGAAATTTATGGAGACAAAGTGATTCAGGGTCACTGGCAGTGTCTACTAAACATACAGTGAAATGCACAGCCTCAATAATGATCAAAGATATCTAAAATAAATTGACAATTATACACTGGTACATGCACAACAGATGGCTAAAATTACAAGTGTTGGTGAGGATGTGGAGAAACAGAATCTTTAACACTTCTGGTTAGGGCATACATTTGTAGGCTTTTTTTGGAAAACAGTCTGACTTTATCAAGTAATACATGCATACATACCCTGCATATTAATTATCAATTACCACATAATGTCTCCCCAAACTTTGTAGCTTAAAACAATACTCATTTATTTTCTTTTATGGTTTTTCTGGGCAAGGAATTCAAGTGTGATTAGGATGGATTTTGCAGACATACAGTATCTGGATCATCTCAAAGTTTTCTTCAAGCATTTGTTTTGTGCCTGGGCTGTAAGTGCTAGGGACTAGAAAAGGAAGCATTCCTCTTTAACTCTATGTAGTCTCTATAATCTCTCTAGCGTGGTGACTTGAGAGTAACCAGACGTCTTATCTGTCAGTTCAGGGTGCTCACGTGCATGTCCCAAGAGAGAGAACTAGGCAGACGTCATATTGCCTTTTATGATCTAACTGCAGAAGTCACACAGTATAATTTCTAACACATTCCATTGGTTGAGGGAATTTCAAAGGTCCACCCATGTTCAAGTGGAGGGAACACAGCCTCTGTTTCTGAAAGGGGATTGTCAATGTCATGTTTTGAAAATGCAATCTCACAACCTATAATCAAGTAATTTCACTCCTATGTATGTATCATCAAAAACCCATGCCCATGTATACGAAGCAAAATATAAGAGTATATTTGTCATCACATCCAAGTGGGATGTCATCACATCAAGTAGGACAAGCCCTCTTGAAATGATATAATAAGCACAAAATATAAATGACAATAGTATATTTAGCTACATTAAAACTATAATTAAGCTTCTATTTCAAAAAACATCTATGCCACTAAGGCAAGTATTAGCTAAATAAGTCAGAAAGGAGAAGATATTTGAAAAATATTTAAGAATCTATTAATCAGTTATAAAAATTAAAATATGTATTCTTTCATACCCATCAATCTGGCAAAATAAAAGTTTGGTATTATCAAATTTTGAGTGAGTATATAGGAATGCAGTGTAGATTATTATAACCATGGTGTAACTAACATCTAGAGCTCAGACATACCGCTTCTGAGTATGTGAATCTTGGAAAAGAACTTTCCAAACAAAATTTGCAAATATGATATAAATACATCAAGTCTATCTTTGTGTGTGTTTCAAGCCAACAACAACAGCAATCAATCAATAAAAGTGCTGTCGTAGAGGTCTCACATATATGCGCAAGGGCGTGAGCAGGAATGTCCATTGCAAAATCATTCGCTGTAGTAAAAGAATTGGAAAAAAACTAAATGGGTATTTAAAATGTGATATAATACAAAGACTAATAAAAACAATTAGAAATAAACGAGTCCCTTTTACATTCACAAATATAGACAAATCACAAAAGCCTTCAGTTAAGTAAAAAAAGAAGTTGCAAAGGGTAAGCAGTGTAAAGCTCGTTTGTGTAAATTTTGAAACATATCAACCAACAGTACTATTAATTACAGAAAAATGTTACGTGGTAAAATTACAAATGCCCTTTTGAAACTTAAACACATCAACTTCCTCTAGTATCTACTTATCAGATAATGTACATCTGTCACATAAAATGTACATCTATCACATAAAATGGATGTTAAGTGTTTGTCCACAGTTTTTCTTTTTTCCAATGAAATTATAGCTCTTCAGTGAGGGGCAGTCAAGAACTATACTTGAAATATAATGGGCATTTAATTGATGGGTTTAATTGAATTGCAATTAGATTTTAAGAAAACTAAAATATCTACTATGGTTACCCAAATCTTTTTTTTGATGAACAGAGAATTAAATAGATATAAAAATACATGTAAAAGAGGTACAGCACATCCTGGTGTGGGCCTGGTGAGGGCCCCTTTCCTGATTCAAAGACAGCTGCCTTCTCATTGTGCCCTTATATAGTGGAAGGGGCAAGAAAGCTCTCTGGGGTCTCTTTTATTAGGGCACTAATCCCACTCATGAGGGCTCTACTCTCATGACCTCAGCACCTCCCAAAGGCCTCACCTCCTAATACCATCCCATTGGGGGTTAGGATTTCAACGTTTAAATTTTGGGGGAACACAAACATTCAGTTCATAACACAAGCACTTAAAACAAGGAAATTAAGCATTAAGAAACAATCATTTCAACATGATTGTAAAGCTATCTGTATAAACAAGCATAGTAATTTTTAAGTTTTTAGTCTCCTCTATGTCTCTAGTTCTGTATGTGTAATTATATTTGTTTTGTACTTTTTTCACAGTGTATTATTGGTGGCTTCTCCCTATTATATCTGCCAGAACTTTATTGATGTTATTGTTTACATTAATGAATTGAGTTCTAGTTCAAAGGTTTATTGCAATTTAAAAGTTTTCTACTTTTACTTTTATTAAGTTCTTCCCTGTACTTTGTAGCCCCTGAAATCAGTAACTCACTAGTGGACTGTCCAGACATGTTCAATCTCCAGAGTCCATACTCAATGCTGTAGTCTATGAACAAAAGGCACTCTTTTTGTTGTTCATTACACATGGCATTCTCTCTGTGTCTATGAGGTGGAATGGTGCTTGTTCTGCTGAAGCTACTGTAAAATATACAGTTTTTCCCCAAGAAATCCCTCCCACTTTTAATTTTCTGAACTCTTCAGTTGATTCTATCACTGACTCAACATCAGTCTTGTCCTCCAGCCCCATAACAGTCTTCCGTAATGGTGTTCTCCTGTGTGCATATTGGTATGTGGTTTCCTCCCGTTGTTTATGCATAGATTTTCTATTATCCATTTTCTATCTTTCAGGGATTTTACCAATTCTCTGGACAACTGGTATACATTATGCTGTTTCCCAAGCCTGTTATTGACTTAACATTTATAAAAAATATGCTTCCTCATTTCATAAGGTATGAGCAGGCATACCTGTGTTTAGTTGACCATGTTGTCTCAATATCTCATTAGAGTTTATATGCTGTAATAATAACATATACATTCTCCATGTTATTAAATATTCTTATATAATATGAATTTTAATGATTATAAAATAACCAGTTACACTAAGCACTACATATTTTACTTAATCTTCTATTATTAGATTTAGTATGTTCTATATGAAAGTTTTATAAATGCTTCAACCAACTTATTCTATATAAAACTTTTTACACATTTTAACTGGTCCATCAAAATAAATGCTTAGCAGCAGAAATGCTGAATCGAGGATACAAGTATTCAAAGTATTCAAATATATATTAAGTATGTCTTTATGTTCTTATTTCCAAGACTATCTTAAATGTTATAATTTTGTGTAACATTTCAATTGCTGTTATTTTACTCTTAACTCAGAAGAACTGCTGGAATGAATATTTATGGGAATGTTTCCTTAACCATCTAGTAATTTTATGTGTTATTTTCTCACTTAATCTATCTAATTAACATCCAAAATAGCCCAATACACACATACACATGCACACTTACACACTCACCCCGCATAGAGTAAAATATTGTGTCCTCAATGTTTGGCATCAATTCCTCCTTATTTAACCCAATCATGTTTAGGAAAATATTTTCTTATCTCCTTTGGTTTAAAATGCCACACACAGAAGAATGAGGGATTTTATATTTTTGACCTCACTCTCCGTCAACATATTCCCCAAGTAATGCTCTGTTCTCTTGTGGATGTCTCTGCACTTAAGCAAATTCTCAACTAGAAAAAAAAAAATGCTATTTTGGGTGCTCTTAAACATGCTAGTCTTCCCACTGTTCTTTCTAAACCTACACTGCCACCATGGAGCATCCGATGGCTTTACGTCTCCCTCATCATAAAAGATCTGATATCATCTGTTTCAAAATGCTTTAAAGCTGTGCCAATCTGCATATACAAGAGGAGAAAGTCTACCATACACCACACTGAGAATCTACCACATACCACAGGCATTTTAGGCGGTAAATATACAAAGAAGGATAAGGCACAGCTCTTGCTCTTGAGGACTTCAAAGTTTCACAGACAAAAATAAGGCTTCAAAATAATTGTAATGCCTCCGGACAAGTATGCATGAAGGAATCACATATGGAGTGCCTGTGAGAGCACAGAGAAGAGACCAGTTATCTACAGAAAGCAACACTGCTTCACAAAGGAGCCACTATTTTAAGAGATTTTAAAAGAATGCACAATAATTAACAGACAAAATGAAAGGAGAAAGATGTTCCAAAAAAAACAAGCAACTTGTCCAAGAGGACTGAACTGTGAATTAGCTTGAATGGCCTGGAAACCATTGAGTTTCTGGGTGTGCTTGTTACACATGTATATTCTGAAAGAGGAAGGAAATATAGTGGATATGAACTTAAAAGTGAGAATTAATCTTTGGAAGGTCTTCTATATTAAATTAAGACTTTTGGCTTTGCCATAGAGGCAGTTGGAAAATGAGACGACCTTTAAATAGAAAAGAAACATATACTACATTTTGTTTTGGAAAGATGATGTTGAGCATACAGACAGATTGAATGTGTGAAATAGGTGTGGTGCAGTGATTGGGGCCACTTAGCAAATCTGGCAGCAGTAGTCAAAGGGAGAAAGACAATAACGGCTAACGGCTTGAACCAGGAGAGGAGTACAGAATTAAGAGAGAAACTATATCTTCTATTTTTAAACTTTCTTTGAACTTTAAATAACAGTGTTACCTCATTAAAGGAAACTCCATCATCATTAAGGATGAGGACAGAGGTTTTACTGCTTTGATTCCAGAGAGATCTTTCCCATACTGCGCATGGACAGCTGCTGACCCCGCCTAGGAGCAGAAGAAGAAGAGTGTGAGGAGACTATCACTAGTATAACTTTGGGCACCACACTTCCAAGGCAGACAGGAAATAAAACCACAGAAAAATCATGAACATAGGCATTCATATATGAAATAAGAAGGAATGGAAAGGGTAGACATCAGTTTGCAAGCCTTCTCAATGACTCTGTTCTCTCAGTTTTGTCCAGTATTTTGCACAACACAGTGCAGGAAAATGAAGAGAATGCACAAGCAAGTTGAGAAAATTCTACATTGTTCAACAGACACATCAAATTCCAGAAATTTTCAGTGAGTGTTTTTGGCAATTTCTTATGCAACTAGCCAAGGCCTAATCCATTCAAATTATGAGATTTATTTTTCATTTATATTAAAGTAAGAATTTTTCAACCAATACTAAAAGCTTCTAACTTGGCTGGTGGTCAAGAAGTCCACCACCACGTTTATTTAGACAGATTTCCTTCTTGTCTCAATTAAAGGGAAAAAAAAAAACATGAAATCACCTGGAACCAACTGATTACTATTAGTACATATGCATGAATGTATTGGAATGCTTATTTTGATAAGTCTTTCTATAATACAATTCAAATTATTTGGCTCCAAATCAGGACAAAGTGTTAAGGAAAGCTGTTAAGTTTCTAAGAGGGATTTTCCCCTTTGCAATTTGATAATTACAGAAAAAAAAAAAAAAAACCCAAATACCTCCACATTGCTTGTTCTTGGCAGTGGAAGATGTTAGCTATTTCTCAGGGGTACGGTTGTGCTCTTTTACTGGAGCACTTTAAATGATAAAAACACAATAACAGGCTCAAAGCAAGGACTAGCCTCACCAATTCTCTGAACATATTACAATGTTAAAGACTCAGAAGTGGGAAGGAACCCCTCCAGTGCCAACTTCTCAGGTGAACTGATCTTCAAGATACCAGCCTCAGGAACACTATTGCTATCCTCTATTTTGATTCTATGTTGGCATTAAAAGTGTAACAACTTTGGGAATATGATCAATCTAAATAATAGCTCATATGGGTTGGAAGAGGTTGGGTACCTGCTCCATTTACAGTCTGCTCACCATATGTGATGGTTTCATTATAGTTCCCTGACTACGCCCTGGTGTAATGTTAGCTGCCAAAGGATGGGTTTTTCCCAGGCAAAGCTAGAAACAAGTTCAAAGCCAGCTACTGTTTTACTATATTCAAGTAAAGCAATATAGTATTTAGACTGGTTCTGGAGAGAGAAAGTACTCAGGAAATCAACCTTTATTGGTTTCCAATTTTAATCATGTAAGAAAACTATAGAGGATTACTATAGAAGGAAAAATATGTTTAAAAAGAAGCTACCAGAAATTTGGGTCAGATCATTCAGAAAGTAAAAATCACTAAGGAAATTCAATTATTTTGAGGAATAAGATAAGAAATATATTCATAAGGTATCATGCAAATTCATGAAAGAAAAATGAGAATATTTCATT
Organism: Ceratotherium simum simum; assembly: GCF_057802395.1. Classification (NCBI taxonomy): domain Eukaryota; kingdom Metazoa; phylum Chordata; class Mammalia; order Perissodactyla; family Rhinocerotidae; genus Ceratotherium; species Ceratotherium simum. Next base: position 25,745,612 of record NC_141918.1, on the reverse strand, counting down.
ATTAGCTTTCATGCTATGAAAACTATGAATTAGCCTTCATGAACACAGGAAACAAATATATTATAAATTAGAAACAAAATAGCCTATCAAAAAAAAATTCTGGAAAATATCTCTGAGGATTTAAAAAACCTTATCCCTATATTTCTATAGAATAAAATACACAAGCACACATTTCTGATATTTTATCTCATGATTTATATGTAAATTAAGTTAACAGACAATTAATGAAAGTTCCTATCATTTCTCTGATTTGATATATTACCAGTGACATAGTGAAAAATTTTCTAGAAATTTCACATGATAATATTGTTTGCTTGATTAAAGTCTTTTGTTGGGACTCTACTGTACCATTTGTTTTCTACAGCAAATTATAACCAGCACAAAATTTTGAGTGTTTATTCAGCAAATTTTTACTGGAATGAGCAAATGGGGTCTACCTGGTTCATCTAAGACTCACTCATGGGAGAGTTGAATAGAAGACCCACAGGAGATATTTTCATACAGAAGAGATTGCAGCTGTTCAATTTACCTGTAAATCTAAAAACAAAAAAAGGAAATCTTAAAATATCCCTTCAAAAAAAATCTATTTTTTTCTTTCCTAGATAGATATAATAAATAATACGAAATAAAGAAAATTCGAAAAAGTATAAAAATTTTACCTTTGCACATAGTAACATGACTGATTTACTACATTTTCAGTCAATTATTAATCCAACAAACCTTTGTTGAAAGCTATTGAGCAAAGCATCACACACTCCAAGTTATGGATTATACTTTAAAGATAATTTTCATTTCAAAAAAATATGTAAATTATGTATTCAATTACAGACAAACAAATTTGAGCAATATTTCAAATAAACTGTAAATTCATAAAAACGTGTTGCCAATAGAAACCCACATTTGGGGAGTTTTTCTAGACCATATGATCAACCCACATATTACTATAGAAAATGATGGCTTTTGCTGGAGTCCTTGTGGTATGCCTTCCAGTAGTTTTCTAGCATATCTATAGCAGAAAGAAAATAGTTCTAAGCATTTTTAATTATCAATACAATATATATATATGTTTTAGCAAATAGATATTACACAAAGACTAATACAAATAAAAATAAAATCTCTCATCATTAAATCTAACTTTAGGCTTAATTCTCTCAACCATTTCTTCAGTGAGTTGCCTTCGGATCTCTAAATATTATAGTTATTATGGAAATTTCTTCTTATAAACTCTAATTTATACATCTATTTATTTTTATTAATGTAATATATGTACATAATCAGAAAGAATCAAAGAATAAAAAAGGTTCATAATAAAAGAATAGAACTCTGTCCTACAACTTCTCAATCAAATTTCCATGTCCCACATGGTACATTTCAAAATATTTCTTTTGAGGGTTAACTCCTAATATTATTCCTGCTCCTGGAATCTCTCTTGCTCCTACTAACAGAATTAATTCAGTTTTCTCATGATTAAGACTGTATAGCATATCATTTTCCATCATTTTACTTTTAACTGTTCTCTACATTGGTACTTATATAAGGGTTTCTTTTAGACAGTATTGTGTTTGAGTCTATCTTTTCTGAGAATCTATAAATTTTAATTATACTGTTTAGTCCATTTTCCTTCAATGTTATTAACAATATGTTTGATTTTAACACTACCATTTCACTATTTATTTTCATTTTTTTATTTTTTCCCTATTTCTTGCCTTTATATTAATTGCTTATTTTTATATGTAGTTATTCTATATTGGATTAGTCAATATAATAATGCTTTAACTTTTAGTGGTTTTCTAAGATTTACAATGCATCTTTAATTAACATGATCTACCTTAATTTTGTGTTACTTGAGAGTTTCTTGTTTGTTTTTGATTATTATTTTTTAGTTTTAGTTTTCCCTTGTGAATTTTTTTTTATCTTTCTCTCACATTTTGAGGGTTCCTCAAATATCTGGTGATTCTTGATTACCTAAACATATTTAATGATGAGGTGATAGAAATCCTACTGTAAACATTAGGTAAAAGGACTGGACTTGCTGACTGAAGATTTTGCATTTGAGTGTGGTTAGGTGGTCCTCAGTGAGGGTTCAAAAACGTTTGGGATTGTTTTTGGTTGTCACAATTGTTGGAGAGCCCTGTGAATAAAAAGAGCTAACACTCATTCAGTGCTTATAATGTTCCTTTCCATATAAGCATGGTTTCTTTAATATTTTAACTAATTTAATCCATACAACTTCCCTATGAGATAGCTACCCATATTTTTGCTCTTTTCAATTGAGACTCTTTAGTCTAGTTTTGGTATACAGTGTGGCAGGTGCCAGACATTCTTATGTGTGGGGAAATCTATCCTCCACCCAAATTTGGAATTGACCTCCCCCAAATGCCTATTCCTTCCACAGAATAAATGAGTGTGGAGATGTACCTTCTATTTGGAGCTCCTACTGTCCAGGAGATTAAGATTTTCTCCTTTGATCTCACCATCTACCCCAACTGTTATGTTACTCCTCCAGATAACTGCTTTAATTTACAGAGAAAAACATATCTTTTTGGCCTTTGGAAAATACAACACTGGCTTCAGGTCATTCTGAGTAGGAAGACGAATGAACTAACGATTCGTGTCAAAAGTTTCAACTCACCTCTTATTATAAGCTCCACTTTCTATTGTTGTCCTCCATTTTACTTGATTTTCAGACTCCTTGCCTACAATGTTTATATAGGAATTGGGCTTACTCCATGCCTATGGATCATCTACCCATGAACTTGGCCTATATTTCTTCAAATTGCTGTATCAGTCACCACAGAACCATCTGATTTCCCTTGTCAAGTAATTCTTTGAAATCATGTGTAAATTAATGATATTTTCCAATATTGTTCATTGTTATGGATCAATACCTTTATTAATTTCTTTTCTATGATTTTATGAGGGTCTTGGGAAGGAGATGATATATACAAATCGATGTAATGGACCATCATTAACTGAAACTCATTAAAAATCTTGAGAATTTCCGTGGAGCCACTTGTTATCCTGTTTCGAAGGCTTTGTCCTACCATTTCTAAAATTATGGGAATGATCAGAAGGAGAAGTAAAAAATATTCTTGGTTATTATGTTTAAAAATAGTGTACTCTGGGAATAACAGTGGAAGGAGGGAATTATTTTTACTGAGATATGTAGAAAGCTAATCTGTAATACATCACTGAAAATAAGTTAGAAGATGCATATTCATACTGTTTACCCAAACTGCTACCTTGTCACCTCCTTCTCTTCTTATCCTATGATTTAAAAATCAGCTTGACAAATCAAAAAAGCTTAAAAATCATAAATAAATGATTATTTGTAAAAGACCAGAAGAAAAAAATTTTAGGGAAAAAAATGGTTTACTCTAATAGTCTTTCTTTTAGGTTTATATCTAAATTTTATATATTCAGTAATTATTAAGTGAAGTAATAAATATTTTACTCTAATGTTCCACACTAATACTAGTACTCTCTAAACTTAGAAATAAATCAGAATTGAGAAATCTGAATTCAACATTATACGATGAACATTTTTTCATTTGTTTCACAATCAAAAGTAAAGGCATCCTTGTGTTTTAAAATAGACGGTATATAGTTTTGTGCCCTTACGCATTGTTACACATGTCTGTCTGTATACTGGAAAAGTTTTCAAAAATTAAGACATTGATGGAGAGTCACTTAAGAAGAAAATTAGTTTAGGCATTCTATTAATGCAGTTGCACCATACAATATATCTATTTTTTGTCTTATTGTTCATTATATTTTAGTACTTTTTCTCACTGCTGTTTCTCAGCTTTCTCCTACTCTTACCTTGTTGATTTCTACTGCCTATGTAATAATTTCTCCCCTCACATTATCCTGATCTCTGTATGTCTGATTGCATGAATTCCAGCAAGATAATTGCCTAACATTGGAATGAGCTGAGTAGTAGACGTTCATTGCAACCCATTTAAAACTTAGCTGAAGAATGTCCCAAGCAAAAACGTGATGCAGGCTATTTTCCCTACCTTACCCTTGTCAGTCATCTGTGTAGGAAATTGAATAATGTCTGTTGTTAAAAATTTTCCTCCTAAATAACCACCTAATGTTAATAAATGCAGTATTTCTCTTTTAAGCTATATTTTTAAAACAGGAAATTCTTTAATTACGATTTTTTCTTCATATAATTAAGGCTTAATTCTCCTTTGTTATGTTATTTAGATGTCATAGATACATAAAGATTCTATATAAAGATGGTCTTTTACAAAATATTTTTAGTAGGAAAGAAATATAATCAATGTATATTTCCAATTAGGGAGATTGGTATAAAAATTAGGAAACAGTTATGATGGGATGTTATTCACACTTTAAAACATTTTGTTTCAGAAAATAAAATCCAAAACAATGAAAGGAAAGTGTCAAGTGAAAGAAATCAAGAAATAAAATTAAATACACACAAAGGACACATACACAAACAAATACACACGAAATATCTTAATTGACATATAAAATATTAAATGATTTCTTTGGAAACTACTATAGACTTTTCACATTTTCTTTTTCAAGTCAGAGTTTTCTAAATTTTTGCAAAAGAAAAAGAAAAAAAATTACCAATACCCGATACATAAGAATAAAATAAACTCCAAATGGATCAAGAATCTAAAGGTAAAAAAATACACCATACAACAATAGAGGACAACACAGATGAATCCCTCTATAACCTGAGTGTAGGAAAGAGTGTTCTAACCATGAAATTAAACTTTTTTGATAAAGTTGATTACATAAAAGTTAAAAAAAATATGCAACACAAAATTTAATTTGCAGTGCATAAACACCGACAACAAACTGGAAGAAAATATTTGCAATATATTATATATATAGTATACATATATATACAATATGTATGTGGATATATTGTGAAAATGACAAAAAATATCCTTTAAAGTTATACAAAAATGTATTAAAATGTCCCTTAAACATATTAAAAGATATTCAGTGTTACTCAATTAGAAAAAATACAAATGTATAGTACAATGAGATACCACGTCTCCCTGAACACTTTGGCAAAAACTAAAAAGCATGATAATACATTCCTTTGGCAAGGCTTTGGGGAAACAGAGACTCTCATATTTTGCTGGTAGGTGTGCAAACTGGTGCAACTATATTGGAAAGAAATTGGGGAATATCTAACAAAACTACACGTGCATTTACCTTTTGACTCAGGTATCCCACTTTTGAGAATTTACCCTTAAGGTATATATGCAACAATACAAAAATGTCTCTGCACCACATTGTTCATGATAACATTGCTTGTAATTACAAAACATTGGAAAGAAATCATATGCTCATCCATAGGAGAATTGTTGAATAAACTATGGTACTCTGCAAGCTTAAAAAAGAGGGAGATTTTATTTGTGATGATTTCTAGTAAATATCAGTAAGTAAAAAAAAAAAAAAAACTAAGTAAAAAGAGTATCTATAACACTCTACTTCTTACATAATAAAAAAGGGGGAGGAGAATAAAAAATATGTATATGTCTACTTGTTAATGCAAAGAGAGGCACAGGAAAAATAAAGAAAAGTATAATGCATTCTTAAAATATTCACATTACAGAAAAACTAAAATCACAGTGCTTGTAAGGCAAAAGCCAGTTTTCCCAAATCTCTACGACACACTGGTACTTTTGGGATTTACGTCCTATGGTTGCCGGAAGATATCACACAGAGTCTCTGTTAGGGAATTGACAGTATAGTATAACAAGAAGTATAAATCAACATTTCAAAACTTAAAAGCAATAGAGATTTGTTGAAGTTGAGACAGAAGTGAGGTAGGCTAGACAAAGATGGCATGGTGTATTTTTTAAAAGCACCAAGACTGCAGAATCTAACTAGGATTAGGTGGTTGCTACTTTGGTGTGTGATCAAATCCACAAACAGAAGTACAAAGGGTCTTCGATAAATACAAGTGATTCGCATGGCTCTCCTTTCGGTTCCTTGCCATTTGCTTCTGTAGGTAAACCTTGTGTTAAGTGGTAAGAGCTACTGTGTGAAAAGAGATACTTACCAGCACAGAAGAGGCCATAGCGGTGTTCTCACTGCTTTTTGATCCACTGGCTGAGGAGGTGCCATGGCAGTACTCAAGGTCTATTTACTACCAAATAAGAAAACCTTTACCTTACTTTAGTTATATATTTTGGGATTTCATTTCTTCCTGTGTCACTAGACTTAAAGTAGACCTGGACACGGTCAACCACAAGAAGTTAGCCATAAGGCAGATAGGGAACATTCAACATCGTCATGATGGCTAATCCGAGAGCGCTTCAGAGAAAGGCACATATTTCACTTGAGTCTTGAAAGTGGTTTATTCTTCACCAAGTAGAGAAGAGTATAAACACATTTTTTTAAAAATTAAATTAAACTTTTAAAACAAAAATTTGAGATAATTGTAGCTTCACTTGCAGGTATAAGAAATAATAAAGAAAGGTCCCATCTACTCTTTACCCAGGATCCCTAAATGGTAACATTTTGGAAAACTATAGTAAACTATCACAACCATGATATTGTTTTGGTAGGAAAGGATCTGTTGCAGAGTTTAAATTCTTTTTGTATTACAGAAAAATTTTAAACATACACCCTAGTAAAGGGACACACATAGGTAACTCCCACGTCTCCAACATCCAGTCCAGCAAGTGCCACCTCATGGCCCATTTGGTTTTAGCTATACTCCCATCTACTCTCTCACCCCAAATTTTTGAAGCAAATCGCTGAATCATGTCTTGCCATTATTAAAGGAATATTGTTAAGGATATCGTTCACCATGTCCTATGTCTTCCTCATGAAGACCTGTGAGTAGACTTCTTTTTTTTTTTTGTGAGGAAGATCAGCCCTGAGCTAACATCCATGTCAATCCTCCTCTTTTTGCTGAGGAAGACTGGCCCTGAGCTAACACCTATTGCCAATCCTCCTCCTTTTTTACCCTTTTCCTCCCCAAAGCCCCAGTAGATAACTGTATGTCATAGTTGCACATCCTTCTTGTTGCTGTATGTGGGACGCTGCCTCAGCATGGCCAGACTAGCAGTGCATCAGTGCTCACCCGGGATCCGAACCCAGGCCACCAGTAACGGAGTGCGTGTACCTAACTGCTAAGCCATGGGGCCGGCCCCTAGACTTTCTTTTTAACATCTGTATTTGGAAAAGGTAAGGTTTTTTCTGAGCAGCGGGTGTGCTTTCTTACCTTAGATAATACACTTTCTTTTTAGTCATGGATTCCTTTCTGCCATTCACTAGGATGCTCAGAGACAATTTGGCAGTCAGACAGTCGAAAGGTCTTTATGATAGGCAGTTTTGTGAAGCAGCTGAATTCCTGGCTTTCTTTCATTTTCTTACCTGTAGCTAAGATTACTAGCGGTCTCCTTGTTATACATTTTCCCTTCTTTCCTGGTAACACAGCCCTGATTTTATTTATTTTTATTTTTTAAATTATTTTATTGAAGTCATATTGTCTTATAACATTGTATAAATTTCAGGTGTACATTATTATATTTCAGTTTCAAAAAGATATATGCACCCCTATGTTTATCGCAGCATTATTCACAATAGCCAAGATGTGGAAGTAACCCAAGTGCCCATGAACAGATGAATAGATAAAGAAGATGTGGTATATATATATACAACGGAATACTACTTGGCCATAAAAAAAGACAAAATGGTGCCATTGGTGACAACATAGATGGAGTTTGAGGGTATTACGCTAAGCAAAATAAGTCAGATAGAGAAAGACAAATACTGTGTGATTTCACTCATATGTGGAAGATAAACAAACAAACACACAGACAAGGAGAACAGATTAGTGATTACCAGAGAAGGGGGTGAGGGGAGGGCGAAAGGGGTAAAGAGGCACATATGTATGATGACAGATAAAAACTAGATTATTGGTGGTGGACCTGATGCAGTCTATACAGGATATTTTTATACAGTCAAAATACAGAACAATTTCATCATTACAGTATTTCTTATTTTGTTTTCTTATAGCCACATCTACTTCTCTCCCACCTCCACCCCCTCCTTAATCTTTGGCAACCATTAGTTTATTCTCCATTTCTATAATCTTAACATTTCAAGAATATTATATAAGTGGAAACACATAATATATAACTTTTGGGAATTGGTGTTTTTCATTCAGCATAATTCTCTGCAGATTGATCTAAGTTGTAGTATGTATCAAAAGCCCCTTCCTTTTTTATTGCTGAGTAGTATTCCATTGCATGGCTCAACCACAGTTTGTTTAGCCATTCACCTATTGAAGGTATCTGGGCTGTTTCTAGCTAGGAACTATTATGAATAAGGCTGCCATATACATTCATGTACAAGCTTTAATGTTAACATAAATTTTCATTTTTCTGAGATAAATGCCCAGGAGTACAAGTGCTGGGTCATTTGTTAGTTACATGTTTAGTTTAGTTTAGCTTTGTTGGGTTTGGTTTTAAGACACTGTTGAACTGTTTTATAGAGTGACTATATCATTTTACATTCCCACCAGAAACGCATAAGTGGTCCAGTTGCGCTGCATGCTTGCCAGGATTTGGTGTTACTTTTTTTTTTTTTTTTTTCCAGCCTTTCTGATAAATGTATAGTGGTATTTCATTGCGGTTTTAATTTGCATTTTTCTAATGACTAATGATGTCAACATTTTTTCACGTGCTTGCGATCTGTATGGTCTCTTTGTTGAAATGTCTTTTTTTGTTTTTTACCTATTACCTACCTAAATTTTTAATTTTTATTGTAGAGTTTTGGGAATTGTTTACATAATATCTATACTATTGGCTATTTTGGATATGCGTCAAATATTCTCTTCTAGTCTGTAGCTTGTGTTTTCATCCTTTTAATAGGGGCTTTCACAGAGCAAAACTTTTTAATTTTGATGAAGTCTATTTCTTCAGTTTTTCCTGTTACGGATTATGCTATGGTGTCAAATCTAAGAACTCTCTGCCTAGTCCTAGGTCATGAAAGTTTTCTACCATTTTTTCTAAAAGCTTTTTAGTTTTACATTTTAAGTTTAGTATATGGTTCATTTTGAGTTAATAAATGTCCAGTTGTTCCAACAGCACTTGTTGAAAATGTTATCCTTCCTCCATTCAATTGCTTTTGCACCTTTAACAAAAATCAGTTGTGTATATTTATATGGATCTATTTCTTGGTTCTCTATTCTGCTCCCTTGATCTCTGTGTATAGACCTTGCCAATAACAAACTACTTGTTCATTGTATATAATAAACTACATAAAAAGTTGTACAATGTGTTTTGAAAACAGGTAGACTTATCCCTTCCACTTTATTTTTTTTTCCCCTCAAAATTGTTTTAGCTATTCTAGTTTCTTTTCCTATCCATACAAATTAGAGAATAATTTTGTTTATATCTATAAAAAATCTTGCTGGAATATTGATGGAAACTGTATTAAACCTATATATCAATTAGGGTAGTATATCTCTCTATTTAGATATTCTTTGATTTTTCATCAGTATTTTGTATTTTTCAGCATAGAATTTTTGTACATGCTTTGTTAGATTTGCACCAAAGTATTCAATTTTCTGATTGTAAATGGTATTATATATTTAACTTTGGTATTCATGGGTTTGCTTCTACTATAGAGAAATATAATTTATTTTTGTATTTGTATTTTGCATCCCACAACCTTACTGAACTCACTTAATTCTTGGAATTTTTCTTTTTTTGTAAATTCCTTGGGATTTACTGTATCAACAATAATGTCATTTACAAATAGGAGCAGTTTTATTTTTTTCATTTCTGATCTGTATGCCTTTTATTTCTGGCCTTGCCTTACTGCACTGGCTAGAACTTCCTGTAGGATGTTAGTAAGAGTGGTGAGAGTGAGCATCCTTGCCTTGTTCCCAAACAGGGAGAAAGTATTCAGTCCATCATCAATAAGTGAGTTGTTGGCTATAGGTTGATGGTAGATGCTCTTTATCAATTTAGAAAGTCTCCCTCTATTCCTACTTTCCTGACAGTTTTTATCATTAATTGGTGTTAAATTTTGTCCAATGCATTTTTCTTTATCAGCTAATATGATCATATGAGTTTTCTTTTTTAGCCTGTTAATATTCTGTGCTACATGAATTGATTTATCCCAGGAATAAACCCCACTTGTTCATGGTATATACTTCTTCTATATTGCTGAATTCTATTTGCTAATATTTTGTTAATAATTTTTGTGACTCTATCCATGGCAGATAATGGTCTGCAGTTTTTCTTGTACTATCTTTGTCTGGTTTTGGTATCAGGGTGATGCTAGCTTCATTAAATGATTTGGGAAGCTTTCTCTACTCTTCTGAAAGACACTGTGTAGAATTAATGTTGATTCTTCTTTAAGTGTTTGGTAGTATTCTCCATCCAGTGGGGATGAAATCCCAGCAATCTACTTGGCCTGTCTGGCACTCCTCCAGTGAGGGTATTGAGGTGCGTTTCTACAGCCTCCCCAGTGTCAATGTCTAGGCTCCTCAATTAGCCATTGTTGGTGTGGGGTGGTGGGGAACCTTTGTTTCCATTGTGTTTAAAGGGAGTAGAGTGGCTATGTCCAAAAGGTTTTTTTGTTGTTTTTTGTTTTGCTAGGCTGCCCCTTTACTGGTCCTTTTGCTAGAAGGAGCAGGCTTTGGGGGTGTTTTTTTGTCCGTTGGTGTTTCCTTGTTGCCAGTTTCTTTAGTTCCAAGTTTGAGACATATGAGGCAAAAAGAAACCCAGGGAACTCATCACCGTTTTGTTCTATGACTCCCCATGTCCCTAGACGGTGTAACTTCTTTCCTTACATTTTAGAATCTTCTTATGTTTACTTCATATATATTGTCCAGGGTTTGGGGGCTTTGTGTGTGTGTGTGTGTGTGTGTGTGTGTGTGTGTGTACATAATGGGAGGATAGGAAAAAGTACGTCTACTCCATCTTTCTAGAATTAGAAATCTTACTATTTCCAGAGATTTTAATGTGAAATTTTGAGTAACAAAAATCAATTCTAACACATAAGCTAATTTACCTTTCAAAACTTCCATCCCAATTGCAATAAATGCTTGAGTCAAATCTAAACCTGGATTATAATATTCAAAATAGAGCGTGCTCAGCCAAAATATCAATTATATAGTCAAGGGATTACATGAAGAAATACTTTTGATCCTTTCATATAGTGAAAACATTATCCAAGAAAGAAAAAGACTTAAATTCAAGAAATTGAAGAATTAACTTAGGAGAGCCATGAGAAGAAACACAAAAAGAAAGTCAATAACGATAACTGTGCATCAGGCCTAAATTATTTGTTGAGAGTAGAATAGGAATTAGATAAATATGTATACTCCTTCCTCTCCCTAAAAAATAAATTAAGTCCCTATTAAAATACCACGATTAAGAATTCTTTTAGAACAGGATTAAATATTTTCTAAACTTCTCTAATAAATATGCATTAGAGCATTTGATAACAGAAGCAAAGGGCTCTGAAATTAATTTAAAATTAAACCAAGACTGAATTTCCTGCACTCCTAGCAGGAAAGTCAATTATCTAAAACATCTGATACTCAAACGCGCTTGAACGCAGCACGGCAGCAGGCATGAGCGCCCGAGGCCCCGAGGCTGCGTCAGTCCACGGGCACCTTGAAATTTGGTCCTTCTCTTTGCGGATGGCGCTCGTGGTGGTCACAGGGTCCCTCTCGCCCGCGTGCTGCTGCACGGTCTTCTTCTTCACTCTCAAGAGCCGGTTGAGGGGATCTCCTCCGCCACGGTGGATGGCACCATGGGCTCCCCGATAAATAAAATAAATACACATTAAAAATCACAATATATTTCCTTTACTTTCCCTCCTTCTTTCTATATTTCAAGTTCTATTTTTGTTCACAAAGTACAGTTTTATGGCATAATTACATCTTATTTTTGGTTTTAGATGCATGACTAAATTGTGCATATACTGTAATCTATGCATAATATCATAAGCACTGATTATTGCAGAAATTGGTTTTTTTATAAAGCTTATTAAAATAAGCAAAATATAAGACACAAAATTAAAATGAAATATTGGAATAATTTCAGACAAAAGAGGTTTTAAATAATAAAATAGTATAGAGTTACATCATTAAATTTCCAATGTAACAAATTGTAAAATAATGCAATTTTACATATGCATGTAAAATGCAAAGTAAAAGAAATGCAAAATGTAATTTGACTAACGCTCAATAAAAATAGTAATAAAAAACATACCCCATCCCACACCTGCCAAAGTCCTACATTTTTAGAATTTTTAAAGGATTAATTTGCCGTGGTAGCTTCAAAAGAAAATGTTGCCTCCAAATTGTGCCATGTCATAGAATAAGAAAGGAAATTTTACAACTCATTTAACAACAGTGAAAACTTAATTTACACAACCTATTTAAATTAGCGTAAGTAAAACCGACATATACTATTGTGAAAAAAAGTATAATATAGGGAGAAATGCATACACTTCAGTTCCATTTATATTTGAAAGCAATGCGCACATATGTTAAACTATTCTGTAAGCAAAGAAGTGAAACAAAAAATATGGGACAGATTTCTTCTAGTGATGAGATTAGGCAGGTAACTATTGTGAACATGTTCAATTGCTTGTGCCGGGTGGTGGGTCTATAGGTATTCAATGCATCGTGTTCTTTAATCCAAGATATGTATTATACGAATACTTATTTATACATGTATTATATGAGGTTATTTCTGGGAAGTTCAATTGCAAGAATATTACAAAAGATTATTACTTTTAACATAAAATTTAACCTGTATTTTTGCATCTTTTCTACATATGTGTATATGCGAACATAATGTTTTGTATATACTGAGAAAGATTTGGAAAGCTACACATCAAATTTTACCATTGTCATACCTGGGGTGTTGGAGTAAACACTAGGGGTTCATTGAGAACTTTTTTTTTTGGTTTCTCGATTATTCATATATTGTTTAAATTATATTTATAATGATATTAGATTTCTTTTTATTTTAAAATTATTAATTTAAAACTACAAAAGTTAAAAAAATGAAGCTTACTACCAAGCAAAGAAAAATTTCATTTTCCCAGCCCAAAATAAAAGCCAATTATTTTTTAATTTTAAATGGACATCTCAGTATATAATAACGTTCTTTTCAATTCTTCTAGTTGTTATGCAAGCTTGAAATGATATCTAGAGATCCTAACAGATAGAAATTGATTTTATTATTTATTTTTCCTTTCTTCGAGGAAACTCATGGGAGCATTATAAATCTTTGCCAATCATATATATCTGTGTAAACATGAAGACTGACCATTTTCTGCTATACAAACTTTTACAGTCATTTGGAGTTCTAGTAACTTTCTAGAGTTTATCAAATACTTGTATTACTAAGATATCTATTTACCAGAACATCTTAAAAAAAAATTCTTCTCAGTCCTCCATGACATACAAATGCCAACCCTGCTACCTCATGGATTTAGCCCATGCGAGGGTACAATCCTTACTCTAGTCCTTACAGCCCTTGTAAACTAACAGTCTATTTTCTCGCGTGTATGTATGTTTTCTGTATTTCTTTTCACTTCAGTCTATTCTGGCCACTGTGTTCCTTCCTTCCATTATTTAACAAATGCCTTGTTTAGTCAAAATATCTCAATTACATAGAACCTAGTCTATTCTCAATTATGTTACTTAAAAAAAGAAGATATATCTTAATTTATATGTAATTTCTATCCCCAATTATTTTTTTCTGTCATTATCATGTGTTTGGATTTACTACTTTTAATTCTTAATCATTTCTTTTATTCTCATGATTGCTTATGTGACCAGTTAATCCATGTCAATATACATATGAAACATATTTTTAAAAATCGCATCTACTTACCATTTCAAATTTATTCTTCCAAATGCATGCATTTAATAATTGAAGAGAAAAGAATATATTATGGATTGTTTTACATTTTTGAAATTAATGATCTAGAGAATAATTATTTCATAAGAAATAAGGATTTGACCTCTAATCTGCAAAGATTATAGTCATTATTTTTATCTCATATTGTGTATGAGATAAAAAGGTGACCTGAAATCATGTGGTCTTAAGAGAGAGGGGAGAAAAAATAAACAAGCATTTCAGGTAATATAAAAGTACATGGAATCTGTTACAATTTGGAAGACAGAAATAAATGAGTTAAATCATACCTCTAAAATCTGTAGATTAGTCATAGTTTCCCTGAAGTTGTTCCAAAATATTGCTAAGCTAATTTCAAAATTTTACTAAAAATTCCAAACGTTTGCTAAAACTGACATTGTATTCTAAAGATACAAAAGATTTTTTTTTATGGAGGTCATAATAGCTTATAACATTGTGAAATTTCAGTTGTTCATTATTATTTGTCAGTCACCATATAAATGTACCCCTTTATCCTTTGTGCCCACCCCCCAATCCCTTCCCCCTCTGGTAACCACTAAACTCTTCTCTTTAAGACACAAAAGATTTTGTTGGATTACTATTGACAAACTATTTTGTCACCCATGGGCTATCTGGAGCAGTGCTAACTAATTACAATATGGAGGCACAATGAACTAAAAAAAAGGCCAACAGATACCAGATGGCAATAAAAGGGCAATTATCAATAAAACAGCAAGAAAGAATCGCCCACATCAATTAAATCTATCAAACCAGTAGGAACTACAATAAATTAGCTAATTTGCATACATCTTCTACTCCCAGATGTAAAAAAGGTTAGATAAAACATCCGTCTATCTATTGGTAGTCTTCTAAAGATACCCAAGATTGACATTCCATTTAAATTTTTGGCCTGCAAAAAGGTTTCTCATAGATTAAAAATGGGATCCCAATGAGCATCTACTGATTTGCTAGGTTATGACTGGCAGAAGGCTACATGGCAGAGAAGATTTTACTGTGGTCAAAAGATAAAGATCCACATACCCAATATGCCCTTGAGAATCCAGTACAAGTATGATTAAGACTTTGGCGCTTCTTCCTAGAAACAAAGTTCTCTCACTTAATTTCCACCTACTGCTATTTTCACAGTCCTTATCACAGTAGAAATAAACATTAAAAGAGTTGAAATACTATATTTGGATTGTGATTTTCTGGGAGCACAATAAAAGCCATTTTTATAAAGTCCATTTAGTAGCAGTTGACTCAATTCTGGTCCATCCATTATTTTAACCACGTAGACTTTGTTCTTTTTTGGTGTGTTAACAGCATCTTATCATCTTTAGAGAATTTGCAGAAAAAGATTCAATCCAGAAAGTGGCTATACTTTCAGATTGATTGCGCTTTAGTTACTAGTTTATTTTCTGCTCACTTTCACAGGACTTTTTCTTCATAGAAATGTATTTAAACTAGTCAACCAAAACAAGTTGAGCTGGAAAGAATATGAATGACCTTGTTTCAGGCTGGATTGGCTTAATACCTGGTCATTAATGAGACAATTTGTAATGATAGTCCAGGAATTATTATTTGGAAAAGTAGTTTCCTTTCTCTTGCCATCTGTTTTAGCACGATATTTCAGCAAAGCTAAAGGAAACTTAAAAACAAAAATCTGTAATATGGACAACTGACATTGAAGATGATAAGGTCATGGACTTAATTCCAGTCTAAAAATCAGAAAAAATGTTAAATCTTGGTTTTATAGGGCATGGTAACCTGGCTCAATGTTTAATAAGTGTAATTATTTCTAACTCACTGTACTAGACATTAGGCTGCAGTAGTTCCATGGAAATCCTGCATTATTGTGATATATTAAATATTAGTGTAGTTTTGCCATTGCAAACTAAGAGTTCATTCATACAGTCTAGGTAGAATGTTTGTTAAAGGCTATCACTGAAATACGGAAAAAGATTTTTAAAGCTACACAATAGTTTAGGTGCTTATCTGCCTAAAAATGGGAGATAAACCTTCCTGGATTAACTTTCCAGATGATTATGGTATGGACTTGCACATGGTAGTGACTCCTCCCTTGGAAAATATTTGTTGCCTCAACAAGAGAGTTTACAAAGTGTCTTTATAAGTATTATCTCATTTGATTCTCTTAACATATCTTTGAAATAAAAAGGCTGCTTTAACCTAGTTTTAAAAATTAGAAGTCTGAGGCTCACAAAATTTAGAGAATTATCCAAATGTGTTCAACTTGAACATGAGAGATCTAGGATTAAGCCATTAGACTTAAGGTTGAAACACCATTAACTGCCTTCCTTTTGGAAACTTTTTTATGCTCATATGTTTTTAACAGCAAAAAGTAGGGCATAGTTAATTAGAATTATTATTCATATTATTATTTGCTCAAAACAAAGACCTTTATGTGAATATTTATAATAGCTTTATTTGTAAAAACCAGAAACTAAAAACGGTCCAAAGATCTATCAACTGGTGAATGGGTCAATGAAATGTACTACATCCATCAGTGGAATACTACTCGGCAATAACAAAGGAGTAACAACTGATAGACTCAATAAGATAGATGACTCTCAAATTCGAGCCAGGATCAAAAGCCAGGCGCAAAGTCTACATACTGTATGTTCTATTTTTATGACATTTTAGAAAAAGGCAAAATTGCAGGGATAGAAAACAAGTCAGTGGAGTTTACAAGCTGATGTGGGAGAAACAAATTGACTATAAAGGGGCAGAAGGCAAAGTTTTTGCTGTGATAAGAATATTCTAATTCTTGATTATTCTGGTTGTGTAGGTGACTGTATACGTTTACTATGACTCATAGAACTGTGCAGCCAAAAAAGGTGAATTTTTACTGTATTTAAATTATACTTCTATAAATCTGACTTTAAAATATACATATTTATAAATTTTCTGAATATATGAAAAGATATGCAGTTTTCATAATTTTTCTATCTAAAGTAGAGATATAGTTAACAATTTTTTCCAAGGAAATCAGCCTCGGGCATACACCTAGATGTTATTAGTAGATTTTTATTTAGAATTAGATGTAGATTTAAAATTTTAATTCAGAAGCAGATGAGAAATAGAAAATAGAAACCTGGCTGAGAGCAGTCAGAGGTGACAAATGCAGTGGCAGTGGAAACAGAAAAACCATAGTTTTGTTTTATGATACTCCTGAATAAAGCCAATATCCTCAAGAAGTGGTACTCACTGAAAAGGTAAAGAAGAAAAATCTAACTGTAATATTTAACTGGGAGAAAAGTCCTCCCTCCCCTCCCCCTATCCCCAGGATCCAAAAACTCCCGACTGCAGCTTAAGCAGGTTTATACACAAAATTTATAACTCTTACTGTACGAGTACCATCAACTCAAAAAGTCAACATTGTCAAAGAAAAATTGCACCAGACGAGTTAAACAGGTGAGGAAGTCTTTATTCAAGACTATTGCAATACGGGAGAGAGATTGAACTCAATGCCACAAGAGAGATTATACGCACTGGGATGAGCTGGTGTCAAAGTACAGGAGGATATTTGTGGGAAGGTTGGTCAATGTGTACAGCCATCTGTGTTTGTCAATTGATGCTTATTGAAGTTAGGCTCCTACCCACCCACAGAGACAGGAAAATAGGAGAACTATCTTCCCTGATGATTACATTTCAATGATATGTCTCTCAGGTCCTGGAGAAAGATTTTCCTGGGTTGTAAAACTGGCAGAAGTCTGGGAGAAGATTTACATCTCAAAGAAACAGAGAAAGGATTTACAACTGCAGGTTTTCTAAAGTAAATAGTCTATGAAAAGGGAGGCCAGGAGGCTATAGTCAGGAAGAAAACCTGTCTAAAGTTTAGTTAAGCTGAGGAGAATGTTAAGGCAGTCTTGGTCAACACAGAATAGGTACCAAGACTGTCAAAACTCTAGGAATCCCCAAACCACTCTGTACAACACTGTGCCTGTTCAAAGAGATTTCTTCACAAAAACACACATGAGGAGATGATCCTTAATGAATATTAGGCAGCAGAAAAATAAAAAAGAAGAATAGAAGAGCAGCATGGCTATATGATAAAACTATCTGTAAAGTATGTACATTTGAAATGATTAAATACATCAAAAGAGATTGAAACAATAGAAACAAGGGCAAGATACTGTAATATTTTAAAATATGAGTTCAAAAATTATGAAAAAGATTTTCTAATAATGAAAATATCCCTTCCATTATATTCACTGTTGCTTCTTCCATTGCTTTCTTGGTGAACATCACCATCATATCTCAACATTTATTACACCCTCTACTCGGGCATTTCGTATCTTTCAATAGCACTACAAACATAAAATTTGAATGGATACTTGGAGCAATATTTGCTATGAAAACCTCTTGAAACAGGGCTTAGCACTTTGATCCATATTTAAGGTACAAAACAAAAATAAAAGAAACAAAAATTCACACACCCCAAAGAATAACCACCAGATGAGTATTTTGAGAAAAGTATCATGAATATATGAAGCAGGATATACAAAACACAATACCTAGTCAATTCCCTAATTCTGCTCTTACATATACAACTCAGACAGTTTCTCTTCCTACACTGAGTCTGAAACAATACCTTCCATTGTGCTACCAATTCAGCCGTCAACTTCATCTATGTGACTTAGCAAAACAATGTCCAAATACTAGCCAAACAATCAAATGCTCTTCCTCAAGTGTTCTTTCTGGGGTCTGCAAACTCACCCCAATCGAATAAATCTGTTTTTTTGTTTTCATGCTCTGTCTTTTTTTGTTTTGTCTTCTCTAGAGGTGATTTTGATGCAAAAAAAAAAAAAGATTCCTTCCATATGGCCAAGAAATGATTGGGTTAATAGCACTCTTCCACTTTCAGACTTTTTGAATCTTGAAGGAAATTATTATTAATTAATAAACATGCATAGAATGAATGAATGGTGTAAACATATTCTAAATAGAAGCCAAATATTAGAGATTAATGTATGATATATAACCAACATTAGAGAATTTTTTTGGATAGAAAACCTGAGGTGAGATTCAGTATAAAATTTTGGTTTAGAAAGCAGAGCAAGTATATGATAAACATTTTTTACAGACATTAAAATGATAATTGCATGTAGAATGAATTGAAGAGAGAGAAACTAAAGTTCAACAAGTCTCCCCTTATAATACAAACATCTGACAAAATTTATTAGTTATATATTTCAAAAGCATTAGTTTTCAAGTTCCAGAAGGAAAGGAGGAATAAATAAGTAAATGCAAAATTGCAAGATGCCTCAGAGACAAGTATTTTATTTTGGAATTCTGAAATAAAGTTATACTATGATTATTCTCATTAATAAAATGAAGGAAAATGAAATGGTCAGTAGAAAGTAGTAGTCAAAATATTATTTTTGTAATGATCAATGTTTTTATTTAAATGTTTATATTATTATTGTTTCTGAATTAGTGTTTGAACATGAACTATCTTGTGCTTGAGATGTAGAAGAACACGTACTGAAAGTGCATTAATAGTGCTCAACCACCGCTGAAAAATATACATATAAAATCTGGTTTCTTGAAAGGTTTCAAGGGGGCAAATGTCTTTTCAAAATTTCAAAATGAAAATTGGACCATTTCATTTGTTTGCTCAAAATCTTATACGTAATAAAAGACCATTAGTGGGTCAATAAAAATAGGCTTCCTGGCATAAATATACATGCATCCTCACGTAACTTCAGTAATCCATTACTGAAAGCAGTAATTATGCCACAAAATGCTATCAGACTATTTCCCCTTCTTTTAAATGGGATGTTTATTATGAACTTCACATTAGCCTAAAATCCCCAACTAATTTCCTAAAATATAATTAAATACAATAAAACACCTGTGTAGCAATTTATTATGTAGAATATTTAAAACTTTGTTTCCTGATCACTGATTAAGATGGGTTGTTAACAAATTTTTGGCTTGCTGGTTTTAACACATACAGTTTGTACACTGTCATAAATATTAGGCCAAGTTATAGTATGGGAAATAACACAGGGAATTACATAAAAATATGTTAGAAAACATAAAGTCAAATATTTAAATAATGCAATTTACTGTTCGTCACCAAGTAAGTTGGAGGATAAAGCTGCAATAAGTTGAAGGAAGAGGGGAGAAGAACGGAAGCAACTATTGTTTGTCATGGGTGTGGAAGGTGATGTTGCAGAGGAATGGGTGATGCAGGGTTAATTTCAAGTAAACTCCCAGATTCGGAGGAATTAATAGAGCTTCTCTGTTGGTTTGATGCTGCAGAAGGAAGGCTATGGAAAATCTTCACTGAAGGTGGTGTACCATTTAGGGTGAAAAAGTTCAAAACAGTCCTTTGTTTGTGCACCTTATGTTTATAAATTTCTTACCTGATGAAAGATGTTATATCACTTTTAAACAAAAACCATCTGACCATATTACTCTCATATTTGTGATGATTAATTATGTGTGTCAACTTGACTGGGTCACAGGGTGCCCAAATATGTGGGCTATTTAACCAAATATTTGGTTAAACATTATTTCTGGGTGTTTCTGCGAGGGTGTTTGCAGATTAGATTAGCATTTGAATAGGTAGACTGAGTAAGGCAGATTGCTCTTCCCAGTGTGAGTCTGCCCCATCCAATCTGTTGAGGGCCTGAAGAGAACAAAAAAGCAGAAGAAGGGAGAATTTACTCTCTCTGCCTGACTGGTTTAGCTGGAATATGGATCTTCTCCTGCTCTGAAACTGGACTTACATCAGATGCTTTCCTAGTTCACAGGCCGTTGGTCTTGAACTGGAACACTGCCAGTTTTCCTGGGTCTCCAGTTTGCAGATGGAAAACTAGACTTCTGAGCTTCCATAATTGCATGAGCCAATTCCTCATTATAAATTTCTTTATATATATTATATATATGCATACATCTATCCAATACCTACACACACACACACACATACATTTATGTTGGTTCTGTTTCTCTGGAGAACACTGACCAGTACAGATTTTGGTACTGGGAGTGAGTATCATTGAGTCTGTGTGATCCATCACTCTCTGGTGCCCGTCTTATCACTAGCCACATGCAAGAATCACAATTCATTTTGTAGACATGCTAATGGTCTTTTGGAATATCAACATCTATCTTTAGTGTGAATCTTGAGAATTATCTTAGTCATTATTTTGTTAAATGTATTAAATTAAGGAAAATACATACAATATTTGCTATAAAAATAGCCAGAATCATCCAAATAGTTGATTTTAATTATTACTTTTTTAGAGAGAAATGTCTTCAATAAAATGTGAGTATTAAAAACCAAGAATCACCACTGGCATTTTTCAATGCCAATAATCTAAACAAATAATCTAAAGTTTGGATGGCACCACAAAAGACGCCAAACAGCCAAAATAATCTTGAGAATGAAGAACAAAGCTGGAGGCATCATGCTCCCTGATCTCAAACTATATTACAAAGCCATAGTAATCAAAATAGTATGGTACTGGCACAAAAACAGACACATAGATCAATGGAACAGAATAAAGAGCCCAGAAATAAACTCATGCTTATATGATCAATTAATCTACCACAAAGGAGGCAAGAATATACAGTGACAAAAAGACAGTCTCGTCAATAAATGGTGTTGGGAAAACTGGATCACTCAATGCAAGAGAATAAAACTGGACCACTTTCTTATACAATATGCAAAAATAAACTCAAAATGGATTAAAGACCTAAATGTAAGACCTGAAACCATAAAACTCTTAGAAGAAAACACAGGCAATAAACTCTTTGGCATCAGTCTTAGCAACATATTTTTGGACATGTCTCCTCAAACAAGGGCAACAGAAGCAAAAATAAACAAATCAGACCACATCAAATTAAAAAGCTTTTGAACAGTGAAAGAAACCATCAACAAAATGAAAAGGCAACCTTCTGAATGGGAGAAAGGTACTTGTAAATGGTACGTCTGATAAGGGATTAATATCCAAAATATATAAAGAATTTATATAACCCAATATCAAAAAAAAAACAAACAAGATTAAAAAATGGGCAGAAGACCTGAATAGACATTTTTCGAAAGAAGACATACAGATGACCAATAGACAAATTGAAAAGGTGCTCAACATCACTAATCATTAGGGAAATGCAAATCAAAATCACAATGAGATATCACCTCACACCTGTCAGAATGGCTGTTATCAAAAAGATAAAAAATAAGTGTTGGTGAGGATGTGGAGAAAGGGGAACACTCTGGCACTGTTTGTGGGAATGTAAATTGGTGTAACCACTATGGAAAACAATGGAGATTCCTTAAAAAGTTAAAGATGGAACTACCAGACAATCCAGCAATTCCACTTCTGGGTATTTATCCAAAGAAAATGAAAACTCTACAGGGATATCTGTGTTTTGCAGATAGTGCATTTTTTACAAGACCCTCCACCAGCAAAAAGATTACTACTCCCTGAAGGCTCAGTTGATGGTTAGCATTTTTTAACAATAAAGTATTTTTTAAATTAAGGTATGTACATTGTTTTTAAACATAATACTATTTCACACTAATAGACTACAGTATAGTGTAAACATAACTTTTATATGCAATAGGAAATCAAAAAATTTCTGTGATTCTCTTTATTGCAATATTTACTTTACTGCAGTTGTTTGGAACTGAACCAGTAATATCTCCAAAGTATGCCTATAATTCAAAAAGGTATATGGACCCCTATGTTCATTACAGCATTATTTACAATAGCCAAGATACGGAAGCAACATGTGTCCAACAATGGATGAATGGATAAAGAAGGTGTGGCATATATATATACAATGACATGTCAGTCATAAAAAAGGATGAAATCTTGCTATTCGCAACAACATGGATGGACCTAGAGGATATTATGCTAAGTGAAATAAGTCAGACAGAAGGAAAAATACTGTATGACTTCACTTACATGTAGAATCTAAAAAACAAAACAAAACAGAAACAAACTCATAGATACAAAGAACAAACTGGTAGTCATCAGAGCAGAGGGGGTTGGAGGAAGGCATGAAATAGGTGAGGAGATTAAGAGGTACAAACTTCCAGTTATAGAATAAATGTTGTGAGAGGTAATGTACAACATAGGGAATACAGTCAATAATATTGTAATAACTTTGTATGGTAACAGATGGTTACTAGACCTATTGTGATGATCACTTCCTAATGTATGTAAGTGTCAAATCACTATGTTGTACACCTGAAACTAATAAAATTCTATATGTCAACTATACTTTGATTAAGAAAAAAAAAAAAAACAACTAAGCCCAAAATTAACAAAAGGGAGGAAATAACAAAGATCAGAACACGAATAAATGAAATAGAGATTGGAAAATCAACAGAAAAGATCAATGAAATTAAGATCTGATTTTCTGAAAAGATAAATGAAATTGATAAACCTTCAGCCATATTATCTAAGAAAAAAAGAGAGGGGACTCAAACAAATAAAATGAGAAATGAAAGAAGAGACATTACAACTGACACCATGGAAATACAAAGGAGTAGAGAGACTACTGTGGACAATTATATGCCAACCACCTGGATAATCTGGAAAAAATGGATAAATTCATAGAAGCGTACAAACTACCAAGACTGAATCATGAAGAGTTAAGTGTTTTGATCTTTCCTAACTTCCCAGCCTCATGGACTCAAGTTCAAATCTCTTCCAAATGTTTTATGTTCTCTCTACTACTATATCCTATGCCTATCCTTCCTTGACTATCATCTCTTTATCCTGTAGGCTGTCTGGTTAGCTTCTACTCCCATTTCAAGACTCAGCTGATATCACTACCTCTGAGAAGCCTTTTTCAGACACCTTCTCCCCAGTCTAAATAAAGACCCATCAACATTGGCAAAACACCCTCATTAAATCAAAATCACACATGACTAATTTTCTTAACCCTCCACCCTCTTACCGAAGATAATGAGCTCATTGAAATTCAGAAAAATATTTTATTTATCTTCTTGTTTCAAAAGCCTGGCTTAGCGCTAAATATTTAGAGTTCCATAAGTGTTTATTTAGAAAGATACAAATTAATGAGAAAAATGACTAAGACACAAAAATAATGAATTCTAAATTGCAGATTCATTGTGCACTCCAGAAAAAATAACCCAAATGAGTTGTTATCTTTGGCAACCATTCACAAGTAGATAGGTATATAGATATACAGATTTAGATATATTGGACAGATAATATCAAAATTAAATATAAAGAAAAGGGTCTATCAACAAAATGATCTTCAAAGAAAATATTGTAGAAAATAACAAAGATAAGAACCTGCCAAAAAAATTTTTAAATTAGAGTATATTTATTAAAAAATAACTTTAGTTCCATTTTTATACTACATCAATATAAAATTTTTACTCAAGAGACAACTGGTTATTAGAATTTTTAGAATTATTAAAGCCTTATACTTTAACGAATAGTAAAACAATTCCAAAGGAGAAGGGATAAAAAAAAGTGAATAAAAACTCACTATTTTAGAAGTTTTAGGAAGAAAATAATTGTACCAATAGTGTAGTTGTTAATGACCTCAGTATCTCGAACTAATATGAAAATATGTGAGACAAACAGGCCTATTTTACTATGATATTTATGGTTTGTTTAATTCTTCATAATTTCTAACTGTGAGATGTGGTCTTCCAAGTTGTACAGTGAAATATGACATTTTGTCACACTTGCATTTTCCACAAACTTGTTTCACTATCCTACTGCCCTTGCCATGTTATCAACATGATCTTAAAATTCATCAGTCACTGTTGAACTATAGCACCTTTCACTTTATAGTTATTCTCTTGAAATATTCTTTGTAAGGCTAATATTCATGTCTTCCATTTTGGGGTGTTTGACTTTTTGAATGAAAAGAATGTCAAATATTTTCCTTACGAAAACATCATAATATGATTTATTATCTTTAAATAGAAATTTCTAAGAACAAAGGAATCTAGAATCTAAGGAAATAGTCATATGCTGCCAATACTAATGCCACCAGCATATCACCACCAGTGGAAAAGTATGTCAAGCGATTTCATATGATGGCGTAATTATGTTTTTACCACAGTCCATGATCTGGCCCTTGAGTTTATGGGATTAAAACACATTTCATGTAAACATAAGTCAAGAAATTGATATATAATAAGAGAATGCTGAAATATGAATGTGAAATGAAAAATTCTACTCACTATTGATACAATAAACATGTATAATCCTCTGTTAATATATTTATGAAAGAAAAAATTATTAATACTGATTAATTGGAGAAACATGAGTGGGAGGATACTGAGTGAATGTAATGTTTAATAAAATATTTAGGAATACAATGCAGACATCTTAATGTATGTAGAGTTCTGCCAGTATGGCAGGAAACAAGCTATTTTATGAATACACATGCCAATGGAGCTGGAGTACAAAAATTCCATTTGCTAAAGCTGCAAGTCTCTCCGCAGGAGAGGAATTGTTGGGATGGGAATTGTCATTATTGACCTATGACTCTTTTTTTTATATTTCGTAGTAACCAAAGCCCTTTTATTTTGATATAGTTTCTCTTTATTTATATTGAAATATTTAACCAGATTAGATTTCAGTCTTTCTTGAATGGAAGTTAATTTTTTCTCTTTCCTGTAGAGAAAGAACAAGGCAAGCTATTTAAGAGAGGCACTGTTCTATGATAATCCGTAGATCACCGTGTGGTTCAGGTCACCGACGTCAGGATCAAATCAAATTCTTCCTGTTTCACTTGATAGTTGTGTGGACTTCAGCAAAGAACCCAGCACATTTAATCCTCATTTATCTCACGAGTAAAATGAGAATAACATGCTTTGTAAATGAAAGGAGATAATGCTTGCCAATGAATCAGGCACATAATAAGCATTGGATAAATGTCGGGAATTATTATCATTGATTTTGTTAATTTAGGCCAGTGAAAGAACTACTAAAACGCAGATAGAGACTTCCTATCAAACATACTTTGAATTTTGCCTGTAGATTAGTTATGAATGAAATATCTATAAATATTATAATGTAATACATAAAATGAAATGTACACGAATAGTGCATATTTCATTACCTCTTAAGACTTCCAGAATTCCTGGGGAAATTTTTCGTTAGGATTTTGGTTCACTGTCTTTAAGAGTATGTGCATGTAAACATTTATTTTGTTATAACGTAAAGTTATGTCTTTGATTTATACTCTACAAAAGTCAAATTAGAAAACTCTATGTCTAGCATTAACAGAGCACGTTTAAAAAATGTGGGATTTGTCTATATTACTAAAGAATTAAAACCAAAATATGATAAAGAATTGATCTTCCTTGTCACTTTAAAATTTTGATGCATATTTAATATTTACAACTTACTTTATTATCAGTTATCTCAAAACATTAAGTGGCAGAGAAATATTAAAATCTATTCTTAAGGTAAATATAGATCCAATCAAAATTCTTTTATTATCATTCGCACGGTGGGTCATCTCCTTTTCTCTGGGTACACAATAAAGTTTCAGTTCTATAGTATGTTATATTCTGGGTCATTTGTATTCCTAATATGTAAATCACTATCATCACAAAATTAAATTGACTTTTTGAATCTGATTTATAAAATAAATTAGTAAGTAGCCTAAGGATTCTATAAGCTCCTTTTTTAGGCCTTGTTCACACCCTAGATTTGGCTGGGAATTCACTTAGCTTAAGAATCATATAGCAAACCACAATTTCAAGTAGACTCCAGAGAAGTACTTCTGGGAATATGTGTGTAGTGTTCTAAATGTTTTGGAAGCTTGCTACAGTGTTTTCCTTGCTTTCTTTCACTTCTTTTCTTCTTCATGTCCCCTAAGAAAACCTTAGGCAGTAGATACTGCAATAAATTTTATGAGTGTTATGTTAGAAAAGAAAAGGTGTTCTGGGGCACAGAACAGGGGCATATTGTCTATTCTGTGAGGTCAGGAATGTCCTCCCTCAGGAAGTTTTGAAGGACTAGAATGAATACTAATTATATGAGGCAGGTTTTCCAGGCAGAGACAGTAGTATATTTAAGCACTTGAGGAAAAAATAAAGAAAAAAAAATCCATTTATTTATCTAGCTATTTATCTGTCTCACTGTGTGTGTCTTTCTCAGCTTTAGCTGAGGTTACAATGGTAATTATTCCCACAGATTAAAGCCACATACTAGATGACCTATGCAGAATCTGCAAGGAGATGCCCTAAAAGCAATTTTGTGGCCCTTAGCCCATTCTACTATAAAAGGCTTTTGTTGAACGAAGCCAAGAAATTTACTTGGAAGATATTTTTGGAGTGCTGTAAGATGTATTTTCCTCTCCCAATGGAAAGAGGAGATGTTTGCTTCCCCCTCACCTCAAGTTAGATGAACCAGATTTGAAAGGGACTGCTAGGGGACCATGGCGTGTATACTGTATAGAAGAATTTTACAGAATTTGAGTCTGACAGATTTTTATGTAGAATACATAAATAACTCTAACAATTGAATATTTGAAAAAGATGAATAGCCCAATAAACAATGGGCAAAATATTTAACAGACAGTCCACAAAATAAAATTCATGAATGCCTAATGAGTGCATGAAAAGATGTTCAACACCACTAGTCAACAAATAAATGCAATTAAAACTACAATGAGATACAGTGATCCACTCACTAGAATGGCTAAAGTTAAAATGATTGACAATACCAAGCGTTACCAAGGCTGTGGAGCAAACATAATTCACATACGTTGCTGATGGGAATGCAAAATGGTACAACAAATTTGGAAACCAGTATGGCAATACCTCATAAAGTTAAACACACATTTACCATCTGACTCAGCAATATCCTTCCTTTGTATTTAGACACGAGAATAAACATATGTCCACACAAAGTGTATGTGTGAATATTCATAGCAATATTAATCAGAATAGCAAAACTGGAAGCAACTCAAATGTCCATCAACTGATAAATGGATAAATGAATTGTGGCATATCTGTACCATAGAGTACTACTCAGAAATAAAAGAGAATGAAATATATATACAAGGAACATAGATCTATCTAGAAAAAAGTATGCTACCTGAACAAAGCAAAACACAAAATCTATGTACTATATGATTCTATTTATATGAAATTCTAGAAAAAAATATTATAGTAACAGAAAGCAGATCAGTGGTTGCCAAAAATGGAGAGGGTTGAGTGCAAATGGGCATGGGAAAAATTTTCAAAGTGAAGGATATTTCTTTATCTTAATTGTGGTTACATAATTGCAGAAAATTACCAAAATTCATTAATCAATACACTTAAAAGTAGAGAATTCATTATATGTAAATAATACTTTAATAAAACTAAAGGGAAAATGAAGACATTCTTAAGGAATTAAATTGAGGCACTTTGGGGCATATAATAACTGACTGAATTTCTCTTCAGCACATTTGCACTGAAAGGATGCTAAAAAATTCTTCAGGCTGGTGGCAATAATTGCCAGATGAAAGCCCAAATCCACAAGACAAAACAATAGAGCCAGAAAGTATAAATATCTACATACATTAAAATGCCTTTATTGTTATCATAATTCAATACAAATTTAATAAAGTATTCTGCAGAATATGTGGAACTACGATATGACAAGAAAAGCACAAAGTGAGAGTCCTTAAAAATATATATTGTTACTGACACTGACGGGGGACTTTTAATTATCTAAAGGTAATTGAACAGATTTAAGGCCAGTCTCAGATTTTACATAGGAGCAGTAATAATATCAGATTTTTGTGGGAGGTAAAAAAAAATGTTATTTTCTATTTTGCACTCTAAAAGAGTCTCAGTCTTCACTCAGGTCCTCAATAAAGCAGAGCACTGATGTCCTGATAACTTTTTTTGGATGTGCAAACCTAGAGAGCTGAAGGCAAGGAGGAAAAGAAAATTTGGGACAGGAAGAGATAGAAGCAATGTGTGCTACAAGGTAATAAAAGATGGCTACGTGAGCTGTGAAGAAAACATTTACTATGGTTAAGGTTTACAAGGAAAAACCATACTGTGGGGCAATGTATATGGGATGAAAGAAGGGCACTTCATGCACTCAGCTCTTTCCTGTCTTCCATTTCCCATTTTCAGTTAACCCTGAAAGGGAGTGAAATCTCAGGCACTTCCATGTTGCCTCATCTCTACCCTGAGTGGCTGCTCAGGAATATACTTAAGATTCCCCAGAAAATAAACTCAGAGATGGAAATCTGAAGGCAGAGAGTTTAGTGGGTAGTGCTTTCTGGAACAACAACTATGAAGAAGGAAGTAGGACAGTCACGCAGTTACAACAGCGTGTTCAGCCCAGCTATGGAGCCATTTACAGTCATCCTCAAGCCAGGCAAAGGGGCCAGATTTTTGTATTTCTCCATCAGCCATTCATTAGAGGCAGGCTGCATCCAGGATGAATGTGTAACCTTATAGGAGCCATTGTCTTTCTGCTAAAGGCAATATCTAGAAAAGCCTCAGCTGTGTGGTCGGCAGGCAATATTTCCAGCCACTAAAGAAATAAGTTCCTTGTCTTTGGAGGGGTATATGAGTGATTCATTGTAGTGTCCACCATACACACCTTTATTCAAGTGGCAGTGGGGAGCTGACTCCAACCAGTCTGTGGGACATGCAGGACGTGCTAGCTGGGGAAACTTCAGCCAGCTTGGGTAGCTTAGCCAAAGTGAGACTCAGGCTATGCCTCTGGAAGAAAAAGGTAGTTGCTGAACCTGATTAGGTACATAAAGTTTGTGTCTAACCCTGTCAACTCGTTATATGTAGCAGTTTTTACTCATAGAGGATTCAGTGAGTCACAGAGCATTCAGCCAATTGAAGAAATTTCACTATGATGGGGAGCTGAGTGCAAGCAGGGCAGAGTGAGAGATGCGCTCGGAGAGTAAAGCTAGTGCCCGTTTATGTCACGCCTAAGAAACCACATTGAAATTTTGGACTTTACCCTAGGATAAATCAGGAAACATGTCAGAAGTGATGTGATCAGATGTCTATTTCAGAAAGGTTGTTTTTCTGTAGAATGAAGAATGGAGGAAATAAATGTTTAAAAATTGGAAAATTACTTGATCAGGGAGCTCCCTAATAACATATTCAAAACACCGAAAGGCAGATAAGCTGCTGAGCATAATTGGTCATTCAGGAAATGAAAATTTAACCAAAATGGGATACCAGATACCCATCATGCAAAGAAAAAAAAAATATTTTGCTAGAGATACAGAATATGAGGAACTCTCCTTACTGCTGGTAATTGATACGATCACTTGGAAAGCTAAAAACCTGTACAAAAGCTAAGCATAGATAGGACCTATGATCCAGTAATTCCACTCTTTGGAATATAACAAACAGAAATGCGTTCCTAGGTCCACAAGAGAAATTCACAAAAAATGTTTATGAGAGGCTTATTCATATCAACTTAAATTGGAAACAAGCAAAATGTCTATCAAAAGTTAATAAAAATTTCTGGTATGTTCACAATGGAATACAATTCTGCGGCAAAAATATATGCAGCAGTATGAAAGAATCTCCAAACATAATGTTGAACAAAAGAAACGATACATTGAGTTCATTTGGTATAAAAACAGCAAAAACGTTTGTCAAGAGGAGAAAAAAAAGCTTTTATTGGAAATATTTAGAAAAAATGAGCCATATTATTTATCATAGGATAGGTTTTATAAAGTTTGTGTAAATTTTAAGTACATGCCCTCATAAAACATGATCATATTTTTCAATGATACAGAGACATCTAAGGACCTATATTGAAAGAATCTGAAAGGATATCTATGGGGGAGAAACGAGATTAAAAACGGATCATGAAGGGAGCACCTAATATAATAAATAGTGTGCTGTGAATTAAGAGTTAGTGCTGACTCTACTGTGCCTGACATCCTGCGTTAATGGAAGCATTTATATTATAGGTATTGATGTTACTGGGTACATTTAGTAAGTATACAGCCCTGCCCATGAAGATGAATCCCGGTATTTATTCTGCACAAAGAACATTAAGTAGACTTAGCTGAGTCTGGAGAGCTACACCAACAAAAGAATAAAAGCCAAACAAAGTCCATTTCTCTGTACAGTTTCGGATTCTCTTTGAGGAATTACTAGTCTGGTCAATGAAGATAACGCAGCACCGTTTATTTATTCATTTGCACATTTAATTAATTTGAATAATTATCTATTTTACTTAACAAACTTTTATTGGGTACCTGTGATCTTCCAGATATCAGACCAGGTACTTGAAGCAAAACATTGTTCTGGACCTTAACAAATCATGTGGAAGATATAGACAAGTAAATCAATTGTTACAATATATTACACTGTAGTTTGCTATTGTGTAACAGGAGGCAGGAGCAGAGTGTTTTATGAGGTAAGACAAATAGATCAAACTAGAAGGACACATTAGAAATGCATTACCTTGAAAGTAAGAGAACTCTAACTAATTGTGATTTAAACTAAATGGTGACTAATGGTGATTCTGGCAATGATTTTGGAGCTCAACAATCTTAGATCCTGTGAATACACTATTCCATTTTTTTCTTACTTCTTAGGTCAGAGTCACAAGTTGACTGCTGCTGCTCCAGGCATTATGGACTGTTCCACTTTCCAAAAAGAAGAAAATGTTTTCCACACCTGAGGCTTTATCTTGATATTTCTGAAGGGAAATCCTCCCTATATGATTTCTGACTGTAGTTCATTGGCCAGAATTACCACATGCTCACTCTAACAGTAAGGGACGCTTGATTAGTTAGCACTGAGATTTCCATCTTTTATAGCAGGGAAGGGCAAAGGAAAAATAATTGGGAATTGATATTGTATGAGTCATCTGATTCTCTACTGCATAGGAAAAGAAAAAAATTCCAATAGAAGATATTGTTTGAGTTTCATTTCACCCTGCTTTCAATGATAAGAAGGGTATAGCCTGACAACTGTTTGTGGGGAGTGGAGAGAGAACAGCATTCCAAGAGGAGAGACCACTTTTAAGAAAAACCATGAGCCCTTGGTAAAACCGCAACTAATTCTCTGTAGGTAGACAAAGAGGGAGTGTTTGGAGTGGTGTAAGGTAAGGAATTTGAACTTTAGCCTAAAAACACAGCAAAACATTAAAATATCCCTAACAACAATGCTACATGGTCTAATTTGCATTGTAGAAAGATCATTCTCATAGAATATGGAGGATAAGTTAAAGGGATGTCAAACAGATCCTAGGCAAGAAGTTTTGAAAGACAGAAATAAGAATAGTGAAAACATGATTGGAGTCAGTGAAATATATTTAAGACATACTAAGGATATTACATTCATAGAATAGAGTAAATGACCAGATAATAAGTAGTAGACAAGGAGATAAGTAATTAAAAAGAAATCTAGGACGTTGTCATGATTCTGGATTGAGAGTCAATCCATTTACAACATAAGAAATACACAAACAGGGGTAGAGACTGTGAGAAAGAGATCAAATTCATTTTTGTATTTGTGGAGATTTAAGTGTCTCTGGACATCCAAATGTATGCGCCGTGGTGTTAAATGGATGGGGCAATAGTTTTAGAATATGGGTAGTAGTTGGAACACTGGTTATAGCTGAGATTTACTACAAATTTTATAGAGTGGGATAATAATAAGCTCTCAGGAGGAATATCAATATTCAAGGCTGTGTAAGGGAAGATGGACCCATGAATGAAACTAAGAATAGATAGCCCTCTACAGATGTTTTAAGAATACCAGAAGGGTTTAGTGTTACAGAAACTGACAGTAAGTATGGTCAAGTGAGAGAAATGATATAGACAATTCAGTAAGTACAGAAAAGAGCATATTAAGAATGAAGAACCTGGTGGCGTAGCAGTTAAGTTCATGCACTCCGCTTCCGTGGCCGGGGGTTCACAGGTTCGGATCCTGGGCACAGACCAATGCACCGCTTGTCAAGCCAGGCTGTGACCACGTCCCATATAAAGTAGAGGAAGATGGGCACGGATGTTAGCCCAGGGCCAATCTTCCTCAGCAAAAAAGAGGAGGATTGGCACTGGATGTTAGCTCACGGCTAATCTTCCTCACCAAAAAAAAAAAAGAAAGAAGAAGACTGAAGTTTTGAATGTATTAGTGAGTGCTGTCTTACTAGACTGTTGAGGGAAAAAGTAGACTGATGGGTGAGGAAGAGAAGAACATGTGAGAATATGGAACAGAGCGTAGAGTATGCTTTCAATTATATATATGAACTATTAGAGAGCCTATTCCTCTCAATATACTGACTTATTTGAATGTATGCATTTTCAGTACAAACAACTATATTTAAGCTGAACTCCTTGAAGGCAAATGTAATAAGCCATACACACTCAGCAACTTTTATTTTATCTATTTAAAACTATTCTCAGAGGTCTTATTCTAGAAGAGTATGTCAACCAAAAGGTATTAATAACACGCTCTCAGTGTCATTGTTCTCTTCATTATCTACCAGTTTCTTAACTTTTTGCTGCACTTGTATATTTTCACCTCACATCAGCTATTGGATTAAAATTTAAATAAATTACCAGCAGCTGTGCAGGTGAATTATGCCTCAACAAAAAAAATAACACTAATAAAGCATAAGTAGAAGAATGAAGGATGTATCTAAGGCTGGACTTGACAGATAGGAGTGCTTCCAAAGTTTGAGTAATGCTTGGATACCGTTTGTAAGAAAAAACATTTTTAAAACCCATTGTTGATTGTTTTATCATATTAGATAAAACTAAGTGTAATGTCACTTTTCTTTCAGCTTTCATTCAACTATTATGTATAGTATTATAATATATAGTAAATAAATTGAATTAAAAGCAACCATATCAAAATCATCAATGTTAGTATAATGTGATAGATGATATTTTACAGCTCTCAAACTGAGTGTGATATTGATTGCAACAAACATATTCTTCTTAATTTAGCATGTTATAAATACTATTTTCAATTCTGCCTCAACGGTTCTTTAATTTCATTACTATATGCTGTGCAACTGTGCTCAGATATTTAGATGTACATTTGTGGACTAAATTCTCTTCTCTTTCCAGCTTCTACTATAGTCCCTGACAATGAATGTAGTACTTGGCACCAATAAGATTTTAAATATAAATGGAAATTCATATTGACATGGAGTGGTAGCTTTCTCTTTTTAAGTGGTTATCCAGATAATCCAAAATATATACACCTATTTATGTATAATTGAAAATACCCACAAAATTTAAAAATTCTGTAAGGAACTTACAAAATTCCTCAAGATATGTTTACTGATGCTCCTGCCAAGTTCATGGAATGCAGCTGGAGAATCACTGGAGAAGTGGCCTCTGGAATTGGACAAACCTTTAAATTCTGGATCTAGCACTCTCTGGTGATATTGTCCTAACAAGTTGCTTAACCATTCTAAGATCTCTTTTGTTCATATGCATGACGGGTAAAAACAGTAATACTATCTATCAAAGAAGACCAAAGTGCTCATCATACTCCCTTGTATTTATGAGGCAGTTAAAAATGTTAGCTATTATATTATTAGCTTTCCATATCCTCATCTCAGAGAGGAAAGCATGGGGATTGATCAGCAAAACTGTAAACCATACTAAAGGAGCTGGAGTGAGCTGCCTGGATTATAGACTTATTTGGACTGTGGAAGCTTAAGGTTTGCAGCATTCTAAACTGATTTAATTTAAGAGTTGACAATACATGATATCGATTTTAATAGCTTGCTAACCTTTACCAGGATTCCAGATAAAATGTCGTATAAAGCACAGGCTTTTGATACCTTCAATCCTTTTGATTTCCCGCTCTTACCCTATATTTTCTCAGTTTTTTGCTCCCCAACGGACTGCCCTTCCAGCTCCAAAGCCTGTGATGTACTTGAACTTACTAATTAGTTATTATTGATTTCCAGTAAGATCTCTTTTGGTGAAATATACAAGGGATGTATTTGAACATGGACCTTCCTGGTCTTCGATATCAACACAATTCACGTTTTCGGTCCTATCTAGTTACCTTCCAGGACCTGGACATTTCATCATCTCTCTAAATGCCAAATTCATTATCTTTCCTATTCCCTCAAAGCACAGTAAAACACAGACATCACCTAGGGAGGGACCATGAGTCAGTACATGGTCTAAACTTAGAGATCAGAAATGGCACAAATTAATTTTATTCCAATGTCCTTTCTTCAACTTAGCTTAGCACCTTGAACATATCAGAAAAAATAATATGAGGATACAAATTAGTCAATTAATTGTGTAATCACATAATCACAAATATTTTAGAATATAAGAAAAGAGTTTTACAAACGGCCATGAATAGAGCTCAAATGAAGAAGTATTCTTGAGTACATAATTACCTCCCATGAGTGCTATAAGAATTAATGAGTTAATGTTTAAAAAGCAATTTGAAATATTTTGATGAGAAATGCCATAAGTACATTATAACCTCAACTTGTTAATTAAATTTCCTGAGGAATATCATTTTATTACTGTCAAATGGAAGTGCAGGTTGTCCCTTTCAATGTGACCTACAGTATAGAATTATAGCTTTCTCCCCTGGAAATTGCAAAGACAGTAGAGTGTTTTGTCAAAGCTACATACATAGGGTTAAAATCTAAAGGAAAAAGGCCTCTCTTTATCCACAAAAAAAAATATTTTAGTCCATTTTAGAACATGACCCTTACGTGAAATTAGCTTTGTAAGGTATCAAAATACATATAGATTCTTGATAAAGTATTTAATCACTTACAAAACACCAATGAAGAAATAATTTCTAGATGGAAGCTAAATAAATGACTGATATAATACTCAGCAGGAGTAGTTGATATGCAAACATGTTAAATTTGTGCAATTAAAGGGTAGAAGAAATGGCAAGGGAGAAAGTAGTTATTAAAACCTCTGAAAAAAAGACATTTCCATATTAAAAATATATGCAAAATAGATAACCAATTTGTGGGTGGTGTTTTGGCTCAAGACACATTTATATGAATGGCACATCCAATGCTCATTTCAATCTCTAATTTCATAAAATGTACAAGAGGGAACTAAAAAATGTATCATTAGTACTAGTTCTAATTTCCATAATTTATAGAAATCAGAATTCTATGCAAGAATAAAAGCAGCATTAAATAGCTTGGTTTATGTCATTTAGTGACTTTCTTCTTTACATAACCATGGTTAATTCTCCCTAAAAGGTGCTTCAAATTCTCTATTTAAAAAAAAATCACCAAAACAACATCACCAAGTCAGAAATCTATCTAAAATTAACAATATTTTCATCATTTACAACATTCCAAATTTTTCAACAGATAAGAACATTGTATTGCCTATATTTCTTAGTAAATCTTCTTTCTACCAAGCAAACTCAGTTTTTCTAATTGACACATTTCCTTTTTTATTTTATTTGAAATGTATGCAGTCAGAAAAGTGACATATTGCTTTAGTGGCACTACTAGGAGGAAAAATGCCTTCCAAAGTACTGAACTGTTTCAAACACTAAAACTTGAGCTTTAAAGTGAGGTCCATGTTAATGGATAACTTATTATCTAACGTCAAAAAATTTTATGTACCAAACATTGACCGAAACATTTAAACCATGCAAAATGAGACTAGTAATACTTCAATGTTCCTGCTATTCAGACATTGAAAAATGTTTACTTCTGATATATTAATGGACTATAAACCTTTACTTTTATGTAGTTCTATGTTAAGGCTAGAAAAATCCAAAGATTTCCGTGTTGCCTCTTTTCCTAGTAATAAGTCTCTGAAGGTTTTCTGCTGCTAGATACATTTGAATCAGAATACTTTTGCAACTTTTTTGCATTTTAGGAGAGTATTAATGCATTTTTATTTTTTTAGTAAATTTCACCAGACAGTCAACTATTACCTGCCGTTACAGGAGCTGGGGGTATATTCTACTTACTCTAGAGGATTAGAAAACGTTAAAATCTCACTAACATGCCAGAGGCAAAATAAATCAGTAGTCATAAATTTTTTTTCCCAGCTACACGATTTATTTTTCTCATGTGAGATGGTCAGAAATCTCTTCTCTGCTGCTCTGAAAGTGTTGGGTCATGGCCTGAGCCTGGGGCAAAGGCAACCAGAGAAAGTTCTTAAGGCAAATGCTTCCTGGAAGATTCTGGAAAAGTAAGCCTCAGGGTAGATTCAACTGACAATTATCCTTGTTATAACAGATCACAGAAAAAATATTTCTGTGCCTTGAAGGGAAATGTTCTCAAAGGAGATGGACTTTGAACTGGATTCCTAAAGGACTATAGAATTCAGTTAGCTGGAAAAGGATGTGGAAGGCTAATACAAATGGAGAAATAATATGAGATAGTAAAATAATTATAGAGAGAGTAGTATCGAAAGCATTATGGGAGTGGTGAAAAGATGGAATATATGGGAAACAATGAAATTAGATTAGAGAAATGGCTTGATATCTTTGATCTATCAATAAATGAGTGACATATTTTAATATCTCCTCTAGATTGTGGAGGACATTCAGTTCTATGTTAGAGTATGGCATTATCCTCTGGGTTAAAGATCACAAAACTTTTGATCACATAACACATTAGTTGAAGAAAAACTAAACATGCACCTATGTATGTTATCTATTTCTGTGTAGCAAACCACCCCAAAATGAAATGTCTTAAAACAGTAAACAATTTATCTTTTCATGATTTTCTGGTCAGAAATTTGAGCTAAGCTCAGCTAAACGCTTGCTTTATCTATCTATCTATCTATCTATCTATCTATCTATCTATCTATCTATCTATCTATCTATGTATCATCTATCTATTCTTACTAATTGCTGAGCACTCCTGTAAGGGTTTTATGATTATTATAATTCTTCCTGAAAACTCTATGTAATAATTTTTATTATTATCCCGACTTAGAACAATAGAAACTGAAGCACACACATAAGGGACATGCCCAAAGTCACAGAAGAAGTAATTGATATAACCAGGCTATAATTATAGAAAAGTTGGGATTTCCCTTTTCAATTATAATTGATATCATAAGAATGTGTGAAATGACCCATAGAGAAAATTAAACCAGTGGCTTAGAACAGAATTCTGAAGAATACCCACATAGAAGTGATGGGCAATGGAAGAAAAGTCTTTTAACAATGGTCACAAACCTGGCAGTGCATCGGAACCCTGAGGAGCTGTAATGAACAAACCCATATACCCCAGGACCCGGTCAATATGGTGTGGGGCTTCAGAATCTATATTTTTCATACCAAAATTAGGTAATTTTGGTACATCCAGTTCACAAACGTGCATTTAGGAACTTCAAGATTATCTAAAAACTGCACATGAGTAGCTAGAAAGTTGGTATACAATGAGAGTTCAGGAAGCCAAGAGGAGATAATATTTCAGGTAAGAAGATGTGGTTAGTACTGTGCTAGGAGACACTTGAGAATTTTAAATTCTAATGAGAAGATATCAGTGGAGAAAGAGAATTTGAAGATATAGGATAGAGAGTTGGTATCTGTAGAGTAAGACCCTAAAGAGGGAGCAAAGGGTTAAGTAGAAAAATGAAAGATTAGCCTTTAACAACAGAAGGGGTAAATTTCCCAGATGTAAGCAGTTGTGAAATGTTTGAGTATAGAAGGTGTGAACAGATCAATTTACAACATATGAGAAATAATTACCCAAGGATACAAAGTAAAATTTATAGAAAGATTGAAAAGCATAATTTTAGTTAAAGAAAAATGTATTTTCTTTGAACTGGTCTGAAAATTTGTGATATTTTCCCCCATCTGCTCCCAGCAACCAATATCTAGGACAGATGAATAAATCCAGGTTCAATGTTTTGCTAGATATTTATAATGAAAAGGCGGTGAACATAATTGACTACACTTGGTCAGGGTGGGAACATCAAGTCTAGGTTGCATAAGGAAGCAAGTTGTCAATAGGTATCTAGATATATGAGGATATGGTAAGATACAAGATTTAATAATAATTGAGAAGAAAATATTTCAAGACAGAAGAGACCAGGTACACATTCCATCTTTGCCTTGAACTAGTTCAATGACCTTGGGCACAATTTGTTTATCACTGTCACTTCTCTGAGACTAAAATTTTGCAACTTCTTCTCTTTAGCAGGACAATTCAATCAAATGAATATATTATTATTCAGCTGTTATCCAACCAAAGCCTTCTCTCCAAGTTTTGTCCTCCTCTCTCCTGGCAATCTGAGGAGAAGAATTGACAAAGACATCCAGCAGTGTTTTCACCATGTTCCCTGGTACATTTTTTCTGATGTTTTTCTTTCAACCTTTATCTGTCTTCCAAAGTTTAAGCACCGAGACACAAATGTTGGTGGAATATTTATTTAAGCAGACACTTACAGATCTCAGTGGAATTTGAAAGGAGGCCATCACTTTCTCCGTTTTTTCAATTTCAAAGCCTGGTGCTGCCACTTACACACATTTGGATGTCTGTACACTGTGTCTGCCCACCAGGAGCTTGGGTAGGCTTGATTTTATGCTGTTCTTAGTACAAATAGATCAGAATGCTAAAACAGTGCTTTCCTCTCTCCAAGTTCCTTGGCTTGTGGTTTGGTGGATCCTCTGAAGAGTGATCACATCTCTTCACAAGCCTCACCACTACCCCATCCCTTAGAGCCACACAATTCTTTTGTGTCCATGCCCCACCCATTACTTGAATCAGTTACTGTGCTCACTTCCCACTTTAATACAATGTACATTATCAGAATTCTCATCATCTTCCATCCCCATTGTGCATGAAGACCCAGGTTCTCCCTGGGAACACTACAAGATTTTTCAGTCATGCCTTGTTGAAGGGATTTATTTCAAGGAGTTGTCAGCGTCTAGCAAATTCTAGAAAAGAAACAGTCACCAGACCACTTTATTGAAAAAACCAACAAATTTGACTGTTTCAATTAAATTTCCCTGAAAATCATCCCTAGAGGTAGAGGGGAAGTAGAAATAGGTTTTAAGTTCCTTACAACCTCTTTTGTACTGTTCTGGTCCCTCAAAACTCTCTACCTTTCCCCCTACCCCTCTTTTTCTAGTAGCTAGGTTTTAAAGCTCTAGGTGGGCAGAGCACGGAAAGTAAAACTCTGGTTTGAAATTCCCTGTCAAGATTGACTTCTACTGAGCCTAGCAGTTTGCAGTCATTTGGGTTTTTACTCAGATATTCATAGTGTGAGAAAAAAAAAGTGATCCCTTGGAATAAAGAAGAAAAAATTGCTCCTATCTCAAGTTATTGCTGCAAGTACAAATGTCAATCTTATAATGATACACTAGGTATGTGACCTTGTTATTAAAGTTTAAACCCCTTAGTAGAGTTTATTTACATAGAACTTGCTCAATAAACATTAGTTATTAATAACATATCATTATAAAATTAGTCCATGGTTATTATTTTTTTTGACCAGAGAGTAGAAATGGTGACCCTCACATTTTAAGCATGAAAACAGGTTCTGCAATTACACTAAGGGAGTGTAGGAAACAAAGACAGGATTCAAAATAATGGAAGGGTAACAATCCATTCTTGAATAAGCTGGATTCTTATACAGTAGCACCTTTTCAGATACTCAGTTTCTTTTCTTTGGAGGACCTTAGGCGTTAGCTACCACTTTGATTTCCAATATCATTTTTTATTCCTTTAAGTGAACATTGCTCTTTACCTGGATCACTATTGCAATATCCAAAACACTCAAACAGCTTCTGTTTCTGAATAAAAGAAAGAGCTCACAGGAGGTTTTGTAAATTTCCTTTATTGTTAGCAACTACTGGGAAACAGCTCACTCTCCAAAATTCAAAACCACAAAATCTTAATGGCTCTGCCCACTCCTAGATCTATATTCATTTTTATCAACTAGGTACTTAGGAAAGACTATAACATATTGAATAAGTGGAAATGGAGAATGTGGAGGTGGTCAGAGATTTCAGGATATCTCTGCAGCATGAGTAGAAGGGAGTTCTATGGTTTATTAGATATATTGGGATACTCTGGGATGGCTGGTTGAAGGTAAGAGCAGGTAATAAATTTTTCCTACATCAGGAGATGGGCGTGCTGCCCAGTGCTACCCAGTTCAGACTTGGAATCAACATGGTGAGAATGAAATCACTATTATAAACATATAAAGGAAATAGGGATTTTTAAATGAATTTCTAAATTTGAAAGACATAGATAAAAACGGAGTTATAACCACTGACTTTTAGTTTTTTTTTTCTTCTATGGCATTACTTTCTGAAAATGTTTCCAGTGTAGTTGTAAAAGAAAGTTGTTGTTTAATTACTGTGCCTTGCTTCTGTCAGGTAGTTAATACAGGGTCATCATTAGAAAGACGTAAATAAAAGCAGAGAATATGTGTTCTTTGAGAAAAATTAGCCAATTTGGACAGAAGAGTGAGTAGATAAACTATTAATTGAAAGATTTAATTTATTTAAAAAATCCTGTGTTCAATAGTCCTTTCTGAAAATACTGTGTTATTAAATCTATTGATGTGTTTCTTCTCAGTGGGTTTTGCAAAAGCAAGAGAACTTCCTTCTCTTCATGCTTTCAATTCACTTCTCTTTCTTTCCACATCTGGCATATTTTGGCTAAGCACTTTGACAATGACACATCTTGCCACAGTTCCAGTTTGTGTTTGAAAATAACTAATGTCACATTAATACCACATTTACTCGTGGTAGTAGGAGGCAAACTGGAAGTGAGGTGGACGTGCTGTCATAGGAATGGTCAATTGTGTGCCTGCCGGTTCAATGAATGAAAGCCTCTCTCCTTCTCTCTTGCTTTGCCTTTATTCCTGGAGAATGTTATGAAATTTCTAGGACTGGATGGTCTGTATAACCCTGTGTTGTCCATAGTGCTGGAAATATCACCTAAGCTCAAATTAGCCTACATGCCAATAGTGTATTAAATCTACATACGTCACCCTTTCAAAATGCTCAAAATACCTCGTGTCCAACTATTAGTAATTTTTGTATTATCCCAATAAAGCGTAAGAAAGTAATATTTGCCTCAATTTACAAATCAAATAGTAGTAAAAAGATCAAGAGGTCAAAGTAAGATCAGGCCAAAAGAAGTAGTTAGTATTAAATATGCCCAGAATGTCAAATTGCAATTACTGTATTTTTATTATTTTACTATTACTTTGCTATTCAAAAGGCTAAATAAATTAAAGACTACACTAAAGACTTACAGAACTATTAATCCTCAATTTCAGTTTCTTTCTGTATATATACATATATCATCTCATTTTTTTAAAAATACCTGGGGCAGCATTCCTCAATCATCTTGCTTTTCTGGTGAATTTGATATATAAAATCCTGGTCATTAAAATTTCCTAGATTTAATATTTACAACATTTCATTATCTCTTTCTTTTGTTGGTCCGTACTGAAATAATTCTCAAGTTGAAATTTTTTACAATCATATTCAAAACCATTATCTCTTATCTGAAATTCTTAATGAATATGTTTCAGAATAAATAAGCTTTTGGATTATTGAATTTTAATGCAGGCATATAGTGAGTATTCGTTAATATGCACAACAGTATCAGGCACCACGCGTCAGAGTCCAACATTACTGTGTTAAAATGGTAAGTGGGATGAATATTTGTAAGTGGCCTCGTACCATTTTAGGTTGGATTTTGCCACCAAGTAATTTAACAAGACAATTGAAATTTCATGCCTTTGTTTTTTAATTCCTCCAAATTGGATATAAGTATTAACGAACCTATGTTATTTAATAAGTTATTCTTATCTTTTTCTCAGGCACATTTCCATGGTTTCAACATTGCAAACTTCTTTACATTGTTCCTCTCAGTATCTTCATTCTCCATTTTGATTAAAATGTTCTAGGCAAAATAATTTTTATCACTTTTGCTAAGTTCTCTTCCTACTGACACTCTACTATTCTTTACCTCCATCTGCTTGCTTCTCAGTTAAGTTTAAATTCCTTGTAGAGTTTTGCACCTTTTCAAAATGATAATGTCTTGCTTGTGTCACTTAAATATGTCTTGCAATTATTCATCCTTCTGTTCTGGTTTAACTTTTACATCTAGGTAAACTTTTACTGATAAGCAACATAAATATACATATTACTATATACTATAACATAGGGTATATTTGTTTACCACTTTTGAAATTAATGGTTTTGGTATAGTTGTGAAAGTGTTTTCTCTCACTTATTTACAACCTATTTAAGTATTTACTTAACTTTAGGAGATATCATCCCATCAATTCTATCAGGTTATTAATTTTTCATTAGACAATTCAGATACTTTACATCATCAAGCTAAATGCACCATACTCATCTTACTGTTATCTGTTGTCACTATCCAAGAGAGAAGCCACTCTGGGCATGTATCCTCTCATTTACTCATCCCCATATTGCTTTGTGACTCCTTTTCTTCCAATCCAACCTCCCCTTACCCCGCCACCCCAATTTTGTTCAATGTG
Organism: Ceratotherium simum simum; assembly: GCF_057802395.1. Lineage (NCBI taxonomy): Eukaryota > Metazoa > Chordata > Mammalia > Perissodactyla > Rhinocerotidae > Ceratotherium > Ceratotherium simum. The sequence continues at coordinate 25,702,272 of NC_141918.1, read as the reverse complement.
GTAGATCAAAACACAATTATTTTGCAAACCAACAGCTGGCATCCTCCGTCTTTTTGTTGAAAGCTTCACCTTACTACAACTTAATTGAAAAATGGCTCTTTTCTGAGAACGTGGCTTTCGTGGTTTTTCTCTCAAGTGGAAGAAAATCGCTTTTTCACGGACCATGTATCACAGTACGAGGATGTGAAGTAAATGTTCCCCTCAATCTACACTGGTGAATTCAGAGTTTTACTTATATACTTTCATCGTGGAAAAAAAAAAATCCCAATATCCCAATTCCTTTCTTTTTGGTACTATCTAGCTATCTCAACATCTGTTCTTTTTACTTTCATTTGTATGTTGCTTTGCATATTCATTAGTGTAACTCTTAGGCATTGAGACAAAACCTGAAAAACGATCACAAATTGTATTTCTTTTTCCTCCTAAATGCACAGCTAGACTTGGTTTTCCAGTCTCCTTTACAGTTAGTGGGTGCCATGTGACTGAGCTCTGGCCAATGGAATTTGGACAGAAGTGATATACGGCATTTCCGGGCCCCAAATAAATTGCCAGTGTTCTTCTTCATACTCTTACAATCTGGAAGCTACATGCAGAGGTGGAGGAGGCTCCATAACTGGCATAGTCACATGAAGGGAATAGGCCAGATTCCCAAATGACTGTGTTGTGGAGAGTCATCAAACTACATTAGACTGAGACTCAAGTAAGAAGCTTTTATTTTCTAAAACTACTGAATTTTAGGGGTTGGTTTTACAACAGTTAGCCTACCTAGACTAATACAAGAATTAACTCATAGTTTCTTTCTCTACCTTCTATGCTTCTGTCATTTTAAAGAAATTCATAGTCATATGGATGGTGCATTGATGGCACTGATCGCCCTGACAAACCTAAAGTTACATGATCCTTGGTACCCAAGAGTTCAGAGGAAATATAAATCATCTCTCTCAGCATCGATAAACCTCTGTAAGAATGATTTTTATTGGCCCTGCTTGACCTAATTCGCCTAACCTTGGACCAGCCATTGTGTGAAGGACTTTGGATATTGGTCAGTTTGATTCAGATACTCCTCCCCGGATTGAGATCAGAGCAGGATAAATAGTGAGGGGGTCAATATCCCAAGTAAATGAGAACTTTGCATCTCATGAAAAGGAGAAGAGACAATAGCAGACAAAAAAACCCAGATATCTACAGCAAATGATGATGGTCTATGAACTCCATGTTACCTATCAGTAAAAACTGCAGAATGAAATCGAAATTAGAAATTTGACTGAATTGTATTATATCTATTAAATCTAATAAAAATAAGACATTATTTCACTTTACTAACAATTCATTTTACTGCATTTCATAAAAGTGTCCATCTTCAGTGTATTTCAATCAAAAATTAAACACAGTCTTTCACCACAGGTAGTTTGGGAAGAACCACACTATACCTTCCCACATCTTCTTTCACCTGCAAAGAAAAGCTCTTGAAAAAGCCATCAAAAGCCTGTCAAATACTTCTTACATTGTAAAGTAAATCGTAACATGTACTTTTTCTTTGTTGGTCAGCACCATTGATTCATTACCATTCTTTCCTATTTTGAGGATCTCTGTCTTTATTTAATTAAAACTCAGAGACACTAATCAATTTTTGTTCTTTAAAGTGACCAGGATATTCTAGACCCAAAAATATAAAGGACTAATAATTATAGTAATGAAATATATATTTTGCTTTCATTGTATTGATTTATAGTTGACATCTGTTTTAATACAAATGTTAGCCACTTTAGAAAATTTTCAATATTCCTAGATAAAAATAACAAGAGAAAATAAAAGAAAAAGAGAATGAAAGAGAGAAAGGAAGAGGAAGATATCATCACACCACTCTTCAGAGATTTAACATTTACAACTTTAGGAATATGTTGACTGCCAATGTGCACTTGGAGGACTTTTTTTTTTTTCTCCAGCCAAACACCTGCAAAATTATTCAAAGGGAAAGGTAATTAAACTTATTCTTTTTTTACTTCCCACTTAAAGAACACATACATATTAAATTATAGCACCTTTAATTCTTAGATTATTTAAATTTCAATGGTTTCATGGAGCTCGAACATTCAAGTATATAAACTAGTATTGTCGTTACTCCAGGTATTTGCCAGCACTCACTAACTGGGGGAGTCATATGGTAAGTGCTGGGTGAGAAAGAGATCAGCCAACATAAGCAGCATATTTAGTGAACTCCAAACAGTAATTGGACTTTTTTAGTATTCCACATATATGAAATAAAAGGAGGAAGGAAGATGGGGAAGGAGGGGGAAAGAGGAGGGAGAGGGAGGGAGAAAGAGTAAAAAAGAAAGGGAGAAAGAGAGAAAAAACAAAAAAAAAGGAAGAGAAAGCTTCACATCACTATTTGATAGGAATGTATCACATTTGTATTGCTCTGATGAAAACATCAGAAAGGTAGATAAAATCAGGTCATGGCCATGTCTTATTTAGTTTATAAATCTGAATCTTCTTTAATCAAACATGCAAATGATTTACTTTGTTATATTCTAAATTTTCTTGAAATTAAATACATATGATTCATTTTTCAATATTTTAATGGATTAGTTCAACTCACCACATAACTTTGTTCTTGTTCGGTTCTATTAAGATAAATATATTGTGCATATTTAGATAATTTTTTAATGTCACTCTCTATTTTTTTGAGATATTTAAGATATTTTTCATTCATCCTAATTTCATTTGCACAAATTCAGTAACAATCTGTAAATAGGGTGGACTCAATTCCTTTGAGTAGATATGTTATCTGTTCTCATGTATTTTATTTATTTTTTATTTTTATTTTTTTTGTGAGGAAGATCAGCCTTGAGCAAACATCCATGCTAATCCTCCTCTTTTTTTTGCTGAGGAAGACCACCTCTGAGCTAACATCTATTGCCAATCCTCCTCCTTTTTTTTTTTTCCCCAAAGCCCCAGTAGATAGTTGTATGTCATAGTTGCACATCCTTCTAGTTGCTGTATTTGGGACGCAGCCTCAGCATGGCCAGAGAAGCGGTGCGTCGGTGCGCGCCTGGGATCCAAACCCGGGCTGCCAGTAGCAGAGTGTGAACACTTAACCGGTAAGCCACGGGGCTGGCCCATCATGTATTTTAAATAAGGAATTCAATTACATATATTTGAACAAACTTTGTTGTCTTTATGATACAATACCTACAAATTTGCGTAAAATCCAGAAAAGGTAATTCACAAGAAGTAATTATTTAGTGCAAAATTTTACTAAATCATGGAACAATCATTTAAAAAATGGATCATGGATATGCTTCCAGAGATATCTAACTTTTCCTAAAATAAACTGTCAACTAAGAAAAAAGACTAAAATAAAATCAGTGCATATAAAAATTATCATTGAGCATCACTCTCTTTCAGAGTGCATTGTTGTATAAACCCTCCCTATCTCCCTCTTTTGAAACTTCATTTCCTTTTCTTCACCCAAATAACTGCCATTTTAAATGAGATATTTATCTGAGTTGTACAGCCTTGTTATGGCTGTAATACCATAGTAGACAAATAATGGGAGAAGATTGTTTGGATTTGAGTAAAAGGAGTACAGTGGATTAAAGTGTCAATTTAAGGAGCATAATTAGTACATTTCTCAATGCCCAGAACTAAATATTTCATTTATTCTGGAAAACATATACAGATTAATTATCATCAAATTATAGCTTGTGGCTACAAGTAACCAACCAACCAAGGCAAACCCCAAACTACCAACATATACTCCTCCTACTCTCTAAGACAGGCAATCTCTCTTTAAAAATTTAATAGTACTATAATAAGTACATATGATCTAATCCTTGGGTGTAAAGGATATGCAAGTCCTTACAGCATCATTATTTTGAAGCATGACTAAATTTATTTATTTATTTAAAATGTTTCACTTCAAATTTCTATACCTAGAAATACGTTTCATTTTCACACATTATCCATCAGCTTTCAAATATCTATACCGACAACATATCTAAAGGCACATTTTGCTTGGCTATTGTTACATAACCTATCACCAAAATTCTGTGGCTTAAAAGAATAATTATCATTAATTTTCATAATCTACAGCTTGTTTGGGAGGTTCTGATGATGTGGGCCATGTTAGTTGATTTTGGCTGGGGACACTCATGTCAGTTGCTGGCTTATCAGTTGGCTTGGTGGATAGATGGCTATGATGACCTTACAGATATGTCTGCCGATTGGTTGATTGGAGTAACTTAGCTATATATCACTTATTATCCAGTAGGTTAGCCAGGCTTTTTCACAGAGCAGTAGAAGACTTTTTAGAGCTTATAAGGCCTCTTGAGATCTAGGTTGGGAACTGAAACACCATCACTTCTGCCACATTATTTTGGTAAAAGCAAGTTATATGCCCAGCCCAGATTCTAGAGGTGGGAAAATAGACCTGATCTCTTAATGTGAGGAGCTGCAAGGTCTCATTACAAAGGATTTGATTAATGGAAATGTGGAGAATTGGAGTCAGTCTGAAGTCAATCTATCACAACCAGTTATATAATTGTAGCACCATAATATCATTTAAAAATATTTAGAAAATAATCTCAATAGCTGCCAACTACTCTTAAGAGTTTAGATAAATGGATCATAATATTGTTAATTATGTGCATAATTAATAAGAAGGTCATAATTTAAAATCATCCAGGCTATTTAAAGAGAAGGCAGAAATGAAATATAGAATTACAGGGCTTTGATAGAGACTAGATCTGGTACATAAATGGACACAACTCATTAACTGAGTTTATTCTTCTGAGTAGGAAGAGTAAAAAATGAAAACACAGGTAAAAGTGTATTAGAAAGAGTAAATATAAGTTGGTGGGGATGTTTTGCCTTAAAAAAAACAAAAAAACAGATACAAGTAAAAAGAAGTCCTATCTGGCAAGCTGAAAGAATGATGTTAGCAGAAATAATTCTGCAAAGATAATAACCAAATCCCTTTAAAAGGATTTAAGTAGACTTTAAAGACATAGGAGCACAATCCGCCACTTTGCAATTTTGCATCAAATTGTGTCAGGCAATATGCAGAGAATTGATAAGCGAATGAGTGAAAATAGTAAGCAAATGAGTACACGTATTTTTAAAATTTGTTCTTATAAAACTAGCTCCAAATAAGCATGACCTGAAATCCCTCAGGTGCCTTTGTACAGGTATACAGATAAGTTTGAATGTGAGAGGTTCTGAGTGAGCCAACGATAGCCTGATTAGCAGAAAACCGTGTCAATCATGGGATAGTTCACCTGCTTTGGGCTTTAATTCCAGTGAATTTCCCTCAACAAAATAAAAATATGATATATATTAAGATTAATATAAATTAATTTCCTTATCTATTCACTAGAAAAATTTTCGATCCTAAGTCACATTCTGAATGAAATATAACATTATAGAATACAGTATTAGGTGGAGAAGCTTATTTGTTTCATGGATCAAATAATCTACCACTTTCAGAATTATATATTACCATTCTCTTAAGAATAACTTTGCACAACTTATCTGTGTCCATTCAAGGTGTTTATTTGGGGCTTATCTAAAAATAAAATTTTATACTGAGCTCAAAATATGTTTTTGAACGTAGCTTACCCAAATAAGTATCATATTATGCAACATGAGAAGAAATGTGTGGTATATTCAGACAATGGACTATTTTCCTTCAATAAGAAGACATAAACTCTTGATATACTCCATAAACATAGGTGAATATTAAAAACATTAGGATGAGTGAAAGCAGCCGGAACCAGAAGATTCCATATTGTACTCTTCTGAAGAATACATAGGAGCATGGGTTGATAGGGAAAGACATGAGGGAACTTTCTGTGTTGGTACAAGTGCTCTATATATTATACATAAATAATATACATATATATTAAGGGTATAAATTACATGGGCAAATGAATATTCCAAACTTCCTCTAATAGCACACAAGTTTATGCATCACATTTAATGTATACAAATGCCTATTAATAAAGTGTATTTCACTATAAGTAAATAAATACCAAATAACAAACAAATACCTAAATATAAAATAACTGTAAACAAATATTGCTCTCTAGTTATTGTTTGGTATTCTCTGTGGTACGGGTTAGCAATCTTGAAACTTCTGTATATTATACATTTGAGCAAATGCATAAGCACATTAGAGACAATGAGACACAAGTTTCTCATTGTTGGGAAAGGAGGTAGAAATTGAAAAAAAGAAAGATTAGAACAAACTCTGGGATGTTGAATTGGAATTCTGTGAATTCATGGCTTTAAATGTAGATAGTTAAATATATAGATAATCCATAAATAAATATGTAAATATATATGTACATATATAAACATATATGCATATTTTATAGACAGACAAGACAGGGAGAGAGATTAGATTAGATAGTTGATAGATGATATACACATATTCCCTAATTACTCTGACTGCTGAGAGGATCTAGAATCAAAGATATATAAGTAGCAATGAGTATGTTAGCATCAAGATCATGATTTGTAATATCATCTCAAGAATAAGGAATCTGGCTCCTTAAAGTTTTAGATGATTCCAGAGCTGGAGCATAGACAACATTTTATAAGTTGTATAGCAACATCTTGCTATAGCAGAAATTAAGTAGGTGCTCAACTAACATTAAGGGCAGGCCAAAAGTTCAGAGAACCAACTTGAGGGGGGTCCCACTGGCCAATGGGGACAAGTTAAGTATTAAAATAGTGACAACATTGGTTTATACTTTGTAATGGTTAATTCTCAGGTCAGCGGATTGGCAATATCTTTGGCAATGGCTCTTAGCGTTGACAATCATCAATATAACTGAAGTATCAGCACCTAAAAACAAGGTGCAAAACACCCTTTTTTAATTTTTTGAGATTAGCACGGAACAGCTCTGTTTCCTAACAGTCATATGTGCTCAGTCGGTTTAGTATTCTACTTTACTGCAACCAATTAATTACATATTCAAACTTCAAACCAACATTTACAATTTTCATTATGTTATACAATTGTCTAGTGCAATTTTAAAAGGAGTCTCATTACAAGAAGAATAAAAGACTGGAAAGTCATGTTCACAGTTATTTTTCTGGCAGCCTTGCTAAAATTACAGAGAATGTGGAATAAGAAGGCCTGAGTTTAAGTCTTAGTCTGATTCTTTAAAATACCCTATGATATTGGGAAAATCACTTAATCTCCAACACTTATCATAGCTAGAAATTGTGGGCAATAAAAATAACAATCATGTCTGCCATATCTGCCTTACAGAGTTTTTCTCAGGATGGTTAGGAAGCATTCTTTATAAAGCCCTGTATCCTGTCTTACTTCAGCTCTATTTCAAGGCCGCAATAAAACTTCTTCGGCATCCAACGAGGTCTCACTCCTGTTCCAACATCTTCAATGATATGTATCATTGGAAATTCTCTCTCAGGGAAAACACTTGGTTTTATCACAAATAACATAAAAAGAGAACAAGAGCCCAAAGAAAAGCATTAATTAGTAGAGAATCATGGTCTAACTTCAGTGTTTGAGTCTTCAAATGTTTTGTTCTATTTATGTTTTCTTGTGATTATATTACAAATTCTTCATGAAAGAATAATTGAATGGGAAAGGAAAATCTCCAAACATCTTTATGAAAGTTTTATACGAGACCTAAAATTTGTTCAATATATTAATATTTATATTAAAAGAGGTAGTCATATTAGATTTTGTTAAAGGAATAAATGAACATGAAGCCTGCACACATATTCCATTGATGCTTCATGTGAAACACCAAAATAAAATATACTGGGATCCATGCACTTGTCAACGAAACAATAAAATGTATTTTTCCATAATCCCCAGTCAAAAAGATTTTGCAAATCAAGTTTGCATGCCGAAACGCTGTTGTAATGTCCTAAGGTTATATTCCAGCAGATTCAAAATGAATACTCACTAATCTCTGTAGGATAATATAAATATAAATACTTGCAAATATAAATTCCTTACTGTAACTACACACATTTGCAATGAATCTCAAATGTCCCTTAAGTCATAAAAATGTTATGGCCTAAAACCAGATTTGAATTTGAGCTTTGAATTACTTTAAAAAAAGAAATTACATAAGATTTTAAATGGTACAAGGGTCTTTTTTATTGAGAATTGTAAATTTTGTAGATTTATAAACCTTTAATTCACTCTATTTTTTTCTCTGAGTATAAATTTTAAGAACAAAGAAATTGACAAAACAAGAGAACTTTTTCAAGTCGCTTCATTCTGTCCACAGTGGATATACTACAGATCTCAAATCTTTTATTCACAATCCCAAAATCCAAAAAGCTCTGAAAACTAGAAGTTTTTTTCAAACGTTTGAAGTAAATTCATTTGGTGAGAAAATATAACCTGCACTGAACTAGGTTGATTATAGTCTTTTGAAAATCTCACCTACTGTGAATATTCATCATTTTGTTGCTTATGGGGCACTGCACCCTGGCAATGTTACATAATATGTACCGTATTACCTTTCTTCAATTCTGAAATATTCTGAATTCCAAAACACGTCATGCCCCAAGGTTTTTAAACAAGGGACTAAGGACGTGTATAATCCATGCTTTCAGTTTAGACTAGTATTGCAGTACTAGCTTAGCATGTTAAGAAATAATTTAGGTAGAAGTAGAATATCTAGACAGTTGAGAACATTTCTAAATGTTTTCTAGGTAAGTAACCTGATTTAAGAAGAACATTTTAGGGGCCACCCCTGTGGCCTAGCATGCCCACGTGCTCCACTTTGGCAGCTTGGGGTTCATGGTTGGCATGGGTTCGGATCCAGGGCATGGACCTACACCACTCATCAGCCATGCTGTGGTGGTGACCCACATACAAAATGGAGGATGACTGGCACGGATGTCAGCTCAGGGTGAATCTTCCTCAGCAAAAAAAAAGAACATTTTAAAGTCTGTAGTATCTGATAACTCTATCACATAGAATTCCTTAGTTTCTTTCTATTGTCCTTTGCTTTTCTTTGTGTCATTTATATGGTCTTCCCACCTTCTGTACCTGGTAATTTTTTATTGTGTTTGGATATTGTTTATGAAAGCAACTATAAATATAATTTAAGGCCTAGAATTATATTCTCTCTCTCTTGCGAGGTTTTATGCTTCCATCCAGCAAGCCTCCAGGGGAGCTAGAGATTGAGTTCACTCTTAGTCCTAGGGTGTTGCCCCTTAGGGGTCCCAAATCAAAGTATGAACAGGCTTTGAGGCTGTACCTCCTAATCTTGAAAGACCCTGAGCTACAATTTTTGCCAGTCTATCACTGAGAATTGAAAAACAGCTCTAGAGGAAAAATGACCCACAGTAGCCAACTCTCTGGGTTGCTGTCTTCTCTTGGCTCTTGGTTCTGTAATTCTTCACTACCTTGCGAATATCTAATACCTTCATGCATTTAAAAAAAATATTTTCCACATTTTCCATTTATCCTTAAGGGGAGGGAGGGTTTTCTTCTATTTTCATACACAAATATTCTTGCGTATTATTGACTGATTATATAAGAGAAAATGCAGAGATTGGTAAGATTAAATTCCAGAGTCCAATTTACCAGTTGCTTACATTACAAGTAACTTAATTTTTCTTTTTCTTTTAAACGTAGTGAGTCATAGAAGTCCCCTGGAAAATTATATCCTGCATCTCGTATCACCCCCGGTATCATTTTCCTTCTTAGAGTATATTCTTTTGATTTATTTATTTGTTTGTTAACTTATATATTTGAGGTTCTGTTTTTAGAAACTCACTTGATTTTGTTTATAATAGAAAGTCTTTTGCTTTCATTCTTAAAAGACATTTTTTTCTAAATATGGAATTCTAGGTTGATGGTTATTTTCTCTCAGCACTTGAATATGTTTTCACCCTCTTTTAGCTTCCATATCAATAGTGAGAATTTAACTGTCAATTTAATTATAACTTATCTGGAGGAAATCTATTATTTTCTCTGGAGAAATCTATTATTTCTCTTTGTTGTTCTTTTCTTTATTTTTTGGTCTCCTGAAATTTCTGTGTGTGTCTTGGTATGGATTTCATTATATTATTGCTTCTGGAGATTCACTGAGATTTTTTAATCTGAGAATTTCCAAAATAGTCACATTTATCATAATCTCATCTGCTGAGTCCCCTCTTTTCTCTATTATTTCCTTATGAAAATGCGATTAGGTGTGTGACAGACCTTATCAATCTCTCCTCCATATCGATTAACTTCTCTTTCATATATTTCCTCTCTTTTCCTCTCTATACCGAACTATCTGTAATTTATTATAATTTATCTTTGTTCACTAATGCTCTTTTCTGCTATTTCTAATTTATATTTTATATTGCTTATTTCATTTATACTCTCTTTTATCATATTTTAATCTCTATAAAATTAACTTCATTTTTTTTCATATCTGCTTAATCCATTTTGATGGCATCTTGCTGCTTAATAATATCGTGATATATTACATATACTCAATATTCTGTAGCTGATAATTCTAGTTACCATAGTCTTGGCAAGTATAATTTTAAATTCATTGTTTTTTCTAGCCATCATTTATAGTGGTTGTGTTCTCACAAGTTTCGCATTTTTATCACAAGCTCATGTTACTTGCAATCTTTACAGTGCACATTTTTTGAGCCCCAGTTATAAGCTGTAATACTCCAGAGAGGATGTGTTTTCTCTTCTGCCAGGTACTGGAGGGGAAGAACTAAAACTCTATGACCACTTTAAATTAATCATTAGCTTATTTATTTTAGAACCATAAGGTCTGGTGTATTCTGGTCCGAAATCCTTGTGAAAGTGTGCTTTTTCTTAGAAATTGTGAGGAGAGACTTCTATGTTTTTTACCCTCATCCATAGCCCAGTGTGAGACAAGTATCTTTCTCAGGAAAGCAGGGATTTGTGTGTGTCTGTGTGTTTATGTTTTGCTGGATTTACGCACTGAAGGTGAATTATGGTGCAGGAACCTCTGAACCAAGCTCACACCTCGTGTTGGTTCTAAGCTTTGTCTCTTGCACCCAGTGAAAACAATGCTCTAGGATAGTCACCAGATATTAGCAGATGCCCCCAGAGCAACTGCCAGATTCTTTGAAAATTCCTTTCCCTAGATTTATGCTTTCAAGCTGCTTTTGGCCTCTGATTTCCCCACACTTTCTTTCCAACACAGTAATACATTCAAATACATGATTCTTGTGCTTTATCCAATGTGTTTTCAGAAGTTTTGCAGCACATTATTTAAGATTTAATTTAGCTTAATAGTATGAATCCAGACTGCCTAGGTTTCAATCCTAGTTCTACCACTTCTCAGCAGTAAGACCCTGAGCAAATTCTATAACTTCCAAGGTCTTCAGTTTCTTCATCTGTAAATTGGGGAAAAATAAAAGAATCTGCATCATGGCTTATCTCTGAAAAATATATTAGTTAACTTATTTAAAAAAATTACTTAGTCCTCACTATTGCTGGAATACTGATATTCAATATTGCTGGAAATGGAAATATCCAGTTATTTTTTCAATATAATCAAATGATTAGATTTCAGAGTCAAAATTAGAAAACAAGGTACTTGAATCCAACATGAGATTTTTAAGAAGTAGAAACAATTTTCCAAAAATCACGATAAGGATGATTGCACATCGGTCCATAATGTAGATTTCAAACATACTCATTTTAATCAGCAAGTGTGGTGGATAGTTGCCGTATTATAAAAGGAAATAATTCTGCCTTCAAATACATTTAAAAACATCATTTGAAAAAACAGGATCCTTAACTTCAAAGACATGGGTAGAAGCTCTCCAATGTTAAAGAATTATTAAAATGCTTACGGTTTTTGAAAGTTTGGAATCAGAGCTCTTTTTGGTTTATTCCTCAAAGTGATTATAGTAGTTTATGTATTTTATGCAATATGAAAAAGCCTCACCTTTATGGTATATCATATTTCCTAAAGACTACTTTTCTAAAAAAAAAAAGCATTTTTGAGAACTTGAGGTCCAGGCTTAGAAATCATGCTCTTAGCTGGAAAGTTGTCACATGAAATATGTCTGTAAACATAATAGTGTGATAATATAGGACCAATAGGTCCTTCTGGTTATCTATTTTGAGACTTCAAATCAAAGACACAGTTAAGGTAATTTTAAGAGAAAAATAATGTAAAATACAAATCTCTAAAGTATCAGTTCATAAAAATAAAAGCAAAAAAAAAAAAACAGTTTATTGTTTTCTATTTGGTTCTGACTTTGTCATGTCACAGTAGCCACCTGTATTTTTGCATTTACACAAGTCTAATTTTAAGAATATTTGTCATCTAGAAGTAAAAAAAAAAATCATTTAATTAAGATTTACTTCAGGTCAGTCATTAAGGCAACTCAATCACTGAGTTTGACACATTCTAGGTGATCACTAAATATTTCCAAATGAATTCATCAATAAATTATCACCAGTGAGTTGAAGAGGTGACTTTTTTGAGCATTGCTACATTCATAAAATCTATGACTTTCCAAATTTTTACTCTGTTACCTTAATTTCCTTCAAAAAAGTTTGCTACTCTTGCATTTTACAAAATAAAACAGACATCTATTACATTTGTATTTTTCTAACATATCATTTTTCAACTAACCCTTCATTCTTTACTCATTTTGAATCTTAAATGATTTATATAAGTTTCCAAATCACACAAATTTCATAAATTGTGATTCTTGAAGTTATCCTGTTGGTTCTATCCTTCTTTCTTTTCAGCATAGTGTTGATATAATCCTATAATGGTAAAATCCATTCCACGTGTTACTCATGTCTCTAATATAGCATTAATAATTACATATTCCTCTGTATATTTTCTTTCTCTTTAACTGTGCCTTTCAATTCTTGATCAAATGTTTTAAACCATAGAGAAATACTGTATATTCATTTATTTCATCAGCTTCTCAGAAGTGTCCATCTCAGCAACTTCATTAGTTATGCAACAGTTAGGTTTATCCTCCATAAACTCTGCAATGACCTATGCTTCCATTTTCCAAAGTAGTTTTCACAGTGAAAATCATTCTCTTTTATGGCATTAGGCCTACAAGTGGCAACAGATGCACTCACATATAATGAAGCACAAGGCCCCAATTTGGCATTGCTAGTCAAGAGTTTCCTTATAGGAGATGTCACTTTTTGCACTCAACAAGCTCTCCCGCTAAATTAATCTTTGGTTGGCATTTACGTCTACTTGAAACTAGCTTGCCACTTCCTCAGTATGGCACTATGACAACCTAACAGATGGGCCTAAGGACATGCGTGCCAGATGATCTGAATGACAACCAGGTTTATATATTATGGGATAGATTCCCATCCTCAAATATTGAAATAATAATCCACACCAAATATGTGTATACTTAAAAAAAATAAGAAAGTCCCTAACATTTCAACCTGATATAAATTTAAATACTTTTTTCAAGTGTATGTCAAAATTAAAGATAAATTACCCTCATATTTACACCCATGCATACGTCTGTCCAGACACCAGATAAATGAAATTGAGACCAAGCTCAGTATCCCAAGTGTCCTCAGAATTACAGAGGATATTAAAGGCACTGTCCCTTCGAAGAAGCATTGAAATATTCAAAGTCAGCTACCTGGTTTCTTATTCAACTTCTTCCAAATATCTTGTCTCAGTTACAGACTAGTTTTCTGTCCTGCTCCCTGGATACGGTGCATCTTCTGGCTCCTCGTCTACTGTACTCTAGCTTATTCACTTTTCCATATTCTTTGCTAGCTGTTGCTTTCATACTTCTGTCTTCCAGTGTAGCTTTTACTCCTTGTGATTACTCCAACCTCTAAAACCTTTGACTCTTCATCATCAATCTAGTTGCACCTATTTCAATTTATTGAAATAATTGCATTATTATTATTATTACTAGTATTATTTTATAGCATTAACTTCCCCTTTGAACTGTGATGTACTTAGCCAAAGGATCTAGTGTTTGGCCAGCTTTCATTACTAATACTTGTTATGTCTTTACCTAACTCTTACCTTCCCTTTTCTGGTTTTGTATCTGTTGTTATTCTTGTGAAGAAACTTCAAGTTTATATATTTCTTATGCTTAGTGACAATAGTAACAAAAATGTGAGTGGATTCATGTTTAAAAGTGGTGGTTAAATGTGAGTGTATTCTTCCAAAATAATCTTATTTTCTCCTGAGGGGTAGCAGGACTTAAGGATTCTACAGTTTGCCTAGGTTTACCCAGTACAAGTTAAAACAGAAAATCAATTAGACAATTTAGAACCAAAGCATTTCCATGAAAACATTACTTTGGGATAGCCTGATATATGATAGAAATGTTTTATTGTTCTAAACTTTCTCAGCTTTGAACTTGGATTTCCACTACACTTTCACAAAGTTTTACCACGTCGTTAGAAAAGAATTTAAACAATAATTTAATCTAGCACTTTACTTTTAAAACGTTCAGATCACATGTTATCTTAAGAGCTTAAATGTTCCCTGTACAGTCACCTGAGGAGCTTCTTAAGAAAGCGTATAGCCCTCCTTCTTCACACCTTCTACACATTCTTTCCAGTACACTTGTACATACAGCTTATACTTAAATAAAGATTTTCATAGGGATGAGTTAACTTTTATTAACTATATTAAATTCCTAAATTGCCTGAGAGTCTGGCATGTAATTATTGCTTGATAAAATCCAATATTTTTCTCCAAAGATCATTTAAAATAATTCTACAAGTGGCAATTAAATAATTCTATGAGTGGCAATTTAAAGAACAGTGGACATTTAGGGAGAGAGAATGAGTAATGAAATTAGCCAAATTTAGCCTAGTTATGTTGAGTTTGTCAACTTAAAAAGCAAATTCGTCTGTTATTTTATCCTCAGAATAAGTTTATTTGGGAATAGCCAAAAGAATTCCAATTTGGGAAGTGCATGCTTTGGAGAACCACAGGCAAATCCAGAAAACAAAGGAGGGAAGCTGTTTTTAGAGAGAAAAAGAGGGAGTAGGGAGGGGCTGTGCTAAACGAAGGTCCATGGAGGGAAAATAACAGTTCAGGGCAGCAACGGCTTCTCATTGGCTGATCTGTTGCCGGCTTGGAAGAGAAATCTTCCTTTAGTGTACTTTTACTTTGGTGGAAGATGCAAGCATGTGTCTCTTCCTGTTTGGTGTAATTTGTGTATGACAGGGCATGAGAGCTCCTCCTACAGGCCTTCCCAACTCCAATTTAGTTGAGGCTTCTCTTATTCATTTCACAAGCTCTTGATTCCGGCTCCACGACTAATTCTTTCTTTCTGTGAACTCTGGGATCTTTACTGCATCAACTTTTCCTTCTTGAATTTAAATATTTTTACAATAGCTTATTGCATGACTTTTTGCCTAACCCAACTTCATTACACTGAGTTTTAGAGCTACAGTTTTATTTGAAGATCATGCTTAACTAAGACAGGGGAGCGTTGTCTACAGGAAGCTAACTGCACACTGGTCTAGCTCAACCCTGTGACATTACCTTAGTGCTGAACTGGGTTAGCATTGGACCCAATTCCAGGAGCTAGACCTCACCTCTGCAGTCTCAGGATTTCTGCTATTATTATATTAAGAGATGATCAGAATCTGAAGTGGAGTGCTCACTTAAATTAATAAAACTCAAAGAGACGGATACAAATTCTAATAATGACTACAAATTTATATACAGTTACACATGATAATCCAGTAGACTGGATATCCATGATTACCAATTTGCTTATTCTCTCCTTGTGGACATATCCACATAGGAAATCTAGTTCTAATCAGAAGATTTCTTAGTGAATTTGGAGGCAGAGGAATGATTTTCTGTGTTCTTCTAGGTGATAGCCAGTCAGGTGAAGCCACAAAAGGGGACACAGGAGAGGCACAAGAAAACAAAGTTTATTATATTCACAGATCCTAGAGAGGGTATAGAACTGCTGAAGGGGCCACATACTCATATTTAGAGCACCCTCCAGCCTAGTCAGGGTTTTGAGGGACACTGCTTTATTTTTTATATTTTCTGTTCCAACCCTCCCTTTTCTGTGTCAGCATTGCTTCTGACTCTTTTCTTTGCTTTTTTTTTTTGGGGGGGGGGGTGAGGCCTGTCGAAGCTTTTAATTGAAGTGTAATTGACATACAATATTCTATTAGTTTCAGGTGTATGTCATAGTGGTTCGATATTTATATACATTATAAAATGATCACCAGAATAAGTCTAGTTACCATCTGGACTCACTCTTTCTTTTAGATATGTTAGTAATTTTATTTAGACTACTATCAAACCTTAGGTTAGGGACCCATCTGGGTTTTCTAAGAATAAATAGTCTGTTTATCTCTCAAAGGGAAAATCACCTGCCTTTCCAAGTGTTTAGGTTAGGAGACTTATATTGAAGAAAATAACTTAGTGGCAATGTGGAAAAAAATATTTTTTTAACTTGTATAACTTGCACCACAGTGCCACCTGAGGCTGAACTTTCAGCCTAAACTTTTGGTTCCATACTACCTCATAATTTCTGAAATTCAATACAATGAATCATTGAAGCCTTTTAACTTTGCTAAGTTCAATGTTCTCTGGCTAGCTCGCTGCAGAAGGTTAATAGCCTGGCCAACACCCTGCAGGTCTGAAAAATCAGATTTTGAAAATTGGGTTTAAATATACTCCTTGTTTTGTCTGCAGATCTGAGTCTCAGATTAATCCCTTGAGACAAAGGTATCTTAGCCTCACTACCATGTTTATCATAGATTCATCCTTTATAGCCTACTCTTCCTATATCAGGCACCCATCCACCTTTTTGTGTCTTATTAGGAAGGCAGGCACATCAAACACCTGTGGTTTTGGTTTCTAAACAATTTCTAAAAAAAACAGTTGTGGTTTTCACTTTTAATATCTATAGGCTAACCATCAACATGTTTTTAATTAATCTCACCAACTTTGATCACTATCTTGTTTGATCAAGCAAAAATCATCTTTATCTTATTGATACTGCTGACTAGGTTTCTCTTAGACAAAGGAAGTGTTTTTACACACGATTTGATCTTGAGCTCATCTTTTTTATTAATACTTTAAAGGCCTGAGGAGATCTTCAACACCAAGAACAGTTTGTATATACTTTCCAGCCATCATCTCATCTCTGTTCTACAGGCTGAGCATGCCATGCCTAGAAATTACCTCTTGCTATGGAGAAATTTCTATCAATGCATTCATTTCTTTGACCTTAACTGTTGTCTAGATTTTCTTCTTGGTCGAAAAATGTGACAGCTCTTTTGAAATTCATATATTTGGTTGGCCTTTGTCCCCTTCCTTACCTGTGCAAAGGAGCATAAGGAAATCTAGATGAAAGATAAAAATGCTGCACACAGATGCACGTTTTCTGAGTAATTCCTCACCCAGTGGGGAAAATGAAGAGAGTCAGAGTTTTAGGATAATACTCCACACTCTATTTTCTAGAGTAAGGATAATAGCGCCTGTCTGCAACTATCTCACTAAGTAGCTGCCAAGGGAACAATAATTTTAAGAAACACCCAAAGGCCTTTGAAATTCTTAAAAGGAGAAAAACTTGAGATAAATTCCAGGGAGGAGTTTAACTTACAGGTAATGCAATCATAGCTGCATCCTTTTTTTTTTTTTTTAAATTTTATTTTATTTATTTTTTCCCCCAAAACCCCCGTAGATAGTTGTATGTCTTAGCTGCACATCCTTCTAGTTGCTGTATGTGGGACATGGCCTCAGCATGGCCGGAGAAGCAGTGCGTCGGTGCGCGCCCGGGATCCGAACCCCGGGCCGCCAGCAGCAGAGCGCACGCACTTAACCGCTAAGCCACGGGGCAGGCCCCATCCTTTTGTTTTTTAATCTTTGCCTCAGCCCTACATTTTTGCCAGTGGACTATCTTGGTTCCCTTTCATTCTCCTTAAAAGAGAAAAGAAACAAACAAACAAAAAGAATGAACAAAACTACACACAGACGCACACATACAAATATATTCTTATAGTAAACATAAGATTGCTCCATTCACGTGTTCTTATTTAGAAGTACTTGCATTTCATTATTTGAAAAGACAGCTGAAGCATTCAAGGTAAAGTTCATATGAAATTGATACTGTTATCAGAACTCGCTAACCTCTTTTTCCAAAATTCTGTAAAGCAAAATCATACTGAGTATTGTAATTTAGCCAGATTGTGAACGCATTAGTGATTTCTATCTAGGAAATTAAGAAGTGAGATTCTATTGTCGTTAGTGACACTAGAAGGAATTTCTTCCTCACTTGAAATCCAACAGCACTCTACTTGTAACTCTCTATTATTTTACCCTCTATCATAAGAATGCAACAATCTGATCTCCCCTATTAGACTGCATGCTCCTTGATTACAGAGTTCACATCTAATGCAAATTGGTATCACCACACAGTGCCTTACACTTAGAATGAGCTTAATAAATATTTGTTGTATAAATGTCTTAAAAGCAATAAGCAAGGATCATCTCTGGCTTCTGGTAAAACAAAACAACATAGTATTAAGCATAAATCATAAAGTTGCTATGCCAACATTTACCCATTTGAAATTGAACATGCTCAAGTTTTACCAGATATTCAGGTTCCCAGTAAATAATATATAGGAACATTGTATATAAAGTTAGAGAAATTTAGCCAGACAGAAAGCTCTTAACTTTTGATTAACTGCATCATGGTCTAAGCCTCAGCCAGTCACATGACTTTCCCATGTTTTGCCATTGTCTCCTAATAATAAAGTACAGGAAGGGGGATTTAAGGTCATGATAACCACTTGGAGGGCACATCATAGTGAAAGAGCAGGCAATGAAATAAAACAGGAGTCTTAAAGTAAGTTTCAAGTGCTTAGGCTAAGGTCTCTGACAGGTTATCTCCTAGATGGGATGGATTTGGGTTTTTGTCACGTAGATAAATTCAAGAAGTATAATTAAGTGGACTTTCTGAATTTGATAGTTAGTGACTACAGTGTCTTGGTACAGTCCTTTAGGTTTTTGGAATGAGCTGGACAAGGATGAGTGGGAATAAAGAAAGCTTGGGACTTGACAATATTTGAATGTTTCTGAGGCTTCTTAGCCTGATCTTCAGAGGTGTATGCTGTGATTCGAGCTTAAGCTGGCCGGGTTGGCTGCAGTGAGCAGGGATATTGTATAGTGACTGAAATTAATCCAGTAATATTTAGAAAGTCTCTAATATTTTGTTTCTGTGAGCAGGAATATGGGAGACTCTACTGAACCTTGAAAAGCATATGCTGTATTTTTTTTTCTATAGTTGTGAGCAACTATCTTTTCCTGGTATCCCTTCAGAGAACATTATCCCTGGAGCAAGTCATTAGTGCACAATTGACTTTCTTGAAAATATAGTCTATATCTATTACTTGGCCAGTAATAACTAGGAGGAAATCCTAAACATGACTGATAGGAATGTTTCCCAGAGGAACTGTTAGAAGATTGGGACCCAGACAACCAAGGTGAAGTGGTCTTAGACTTTTAAGAGGATTAGTCTTGGTTATCTCCTGGTTCTTCAAAATAATTAAAATATGCCAGGAAAGGTGAGAAGATGCTAATGAATAAAAGGGAAAAGGCCAGAAAAGATAAATAATTGACTTCTTTCACTGGAAAAAAACTATAGGCAATTAGGGAGACTGGGAAGGAACTCTTGAGGGAGTTCTCTAAAAGAGCCATCAGTTTAGTGTATGTTTAGGCAGAGAACATAACTCCTATTGGGAGGAGGGGTCGGACTTAGCCCATTTTAGGCTCAGTCACAGCTATATGAGAAATTATTGAAACTGGAGGCCAACTTGCTTTAACTATATTCAGTTAGTTGTCTGTTTGCAAAAGTAGTTAGACAATGCATTACTAAAGCTCACCCTATGGATAACATCTCTGACGTTTGGGTCACCATGGTAATGGGTGCTCAAGTTTTTCAGGAATTGAGAGTCTACTCTTTGTCCAGTTCAGGCCAGTTAAGGCCACCAACTCATCAACTGTGCCTGCACAGATGATGGACAGGTGACCTCCTGACATCAGGGGGCTGAAAACTCCATCCTCGGATTATGCTAATGCCACCATTTTGTGAACATGCAGTCTTTGAAGAGCCATGAAACTTGACTAAGTTTGCACACATCATCAATTACCTCACTCCTCCTTACTTGCAATCATCTAATCCCACACTTCAGACTACCCTGCCCCTCTATCCCATAAATATTCCTAATCCCCATTTTCAGGGAGGCAGATTTGAGGTTTGTTCTTCCATCTCCTCACTCAGCTGCCTTGTGAATAAACCCATTCTCTGCTGCACACTCGTTGTCTCAGTGATTGGCATGTCATGTGACCAGCAAAATCAACCCAGTTCAGTAACATGATCACTGAAAATAAACTAAAGAAAATCCTATAACAGATAGATGCCATTCCAGACACAGGAAAAAAGAGTGCTGTGGCTGCTAGAAAAGGACTACAGCAGGTACCCAGTGCTGAGGGTAAACAAGAATAGTATACCAGGCGACAGAGCAAGAGAGATGAGAGACTGGGATTCCCTGAAAATTGAATAGAAAATTCGCCTCACATTATGCCAGGGTGAACTCTATGTGTCACAGGTCACAGCCATGAAAGTAAATGTCCTAATTGGGAAGTTTAACATGCAAAAATAGAATGTCTGAATCTTAAGCTCGGTTGGAGTCTCCAAGTCAATGGCTTTGCCTCAGGGTCTCACATCTGCCAATCCTGGATCAAAAGATCAAGGGCAAAAAAAGAAGAAAGTGTATCAGAGAAGGGGATGTTTCACTGGCCGTTTTGATATGGTTAAGTAAAAAATGAAAAGACCTATCAGTAAAAACTTTTAAAATGCTCTAACGTGGTACCTGCGCTAGTTGCAAGTAATGTAATTTTTCTTGATTCGAAAGAAATCTGCTTAACCTGTGAATTTAATTTTTTTTGGCCTTAAAGGCAAAATATGTTTCTCTTAGATACACCCTAACTTGGGGAGAATCTAAATTTGTTCACAAAATACAGTATTAAGAGGTTTCAGACTTAAAAAATATAATTGTTAATTTGGGGAAGTTGCCTCCTAATGAGTGATTGACACTGCTTATCTGGAAAAAGAAAATCCCATTGGTAAAATTGTGAGTTTTCTCTCCATGAATCCATGAACTGTGCATGTGCTCAGTTCATGTGTCTCCTGCTACGAATCTGCATGCTCTCCTCAGCTGTTTGTGAGCACTTGTAATTTCTCACTTTCCTCTCTGGAATCAATGGACCTATGACCTGATCAGTAAAAATTTATACACATAATATGATTATTATAATCAGTGGATTATTTTACTGGAAAAAATGGTGTTTAAATAATTACACCAAATTTTTCTTATTGATTAAATGTGCTCCATCATTAATTTATTTTGTTATTCTATCATGATTTTTCCCTTTGATGGCAATTTCTTTGTGCATTTCACACACAATTTCTTGATTTTCTAGTTGATTTGCTGCTGCTGCTGTTATTATTATTATTATCATTATTGTTGTTTTTATGTTTCAAGAGCAATTTCCCCTGTCTTTCAGGAAGGATTTTTTTTTTCATTTTAAAAGCAAAATTTATTGGAGTAGCAGTTAAGTTCGAGCACTCCGCTTTGACGGCCCGGAGTTTGCAGGTTCGGATCCCAGGCATGGGCTGACGCACCACTTGTCAAGCCATGCTGTGGCAGTGTCCCATATAAAGTAGAGGAAGGTGGGCACGGATGTTAGCCCAGGACCAATCTTCCTCAGCAAAAAGAGGAGGATTGGCATCGGCTGTTAGCTCAGGGCTAATCTTCCTCACACATACACACAAAAAACAGAATTTATTGATATAGAGTTGGAAATCAACCAGAGATAAACAGCAAAGAATGTTAAACACAGAACCGCTATTTCTTAGTAGTTAGGTAAACACTTTTACTCCTCTTTAGAATCTTGCATGGTGACTCAAGTAGTAAAGAATAGTAGACTAAACAACTTCCTCCCATATTTAGAAATAATAACCTCAATAAATAATTTTAAGAGGTTTATTACTGTCATTTTTAAATTGAAAATAAAATGTGAAAATAGTACAAAACATTTTTAGCCAAAAAAAATTGTTACTTTTTACCTCTGGAATTTTCTTACCTGAATATCTCAATTAAAATAACATGATTTTATATGTGATTACTTTGTATTTATGTGTATTTGTGTAGGGGGAGCTTTAATTTTGTGTCTGTAAATACATTTTTTTTTTATCTTAGGGTGACTATTATAACTAAAGAATGCTGCATTATATCATGCAAAAATTTTGGAGAGCTCATGAAAACAAATCTGACTCAAACTTTCTGTCTTTATGTAAAGCACTTTGGCCATATATCAAAATGTCTGAAAATAACAGTGTGTAAATATAATGTGACTGTTATAAAGAGTCACATAACTAAACGTATTATCAGTCACACATATTGTGTCCTTCAAAAAAATAAAGAAAACAGGAATTGCTAGTATTATTTTACTATAATTTAAGAGCAGATCAGTTTATATATATTTAACCATTTGATAGTGGGGTCTAAATTTCCCCATTAAATTACCAGCGAAAAGGATTCTGAATTTATTATAGTGATAT
Organism: Ceratotherium simum simum; assembly: GCF_057802395.1. Lineage (NCBI taxonomy): Eukaryota > Metazoa > Chordata > Mammalia > Perissodactyla > Rhinocerotidae > Ceratotherium > Ceratotherium simum. The sequence goes on along the minus strand of NC_141918.1, from coordinate 25,679,661 downwards.
TTTGCAGAATTGAAAGGAAAGGAAGTTGTGTTTCTGTTGAAAAGAATGTGAGCAGCAGAAAGAAGGCATGCAGATGAAGTGGTATCACATGATGACTTCAAAGTCTGCTTCATATTTTATGAGAGTTGCCAAAATCTGTCAAATCATCTTTCAATGTAATCTGTAAACTTTCTTCTAAAAACTTAACCTTTTTTTAGCTTTGCTATTCCTGCTCATGATTTTTTTCTGCTTAAAACTAGCAGTAGTCATTTTTATGTCATCAATTTATAATGTAATATTCATTCCTATATCTAGTTGTCCTAAAAACTGCATAATTTAGAGATTTCTCATATTGTATAATTATTTTAGTAACTTCCCTAACTCTGAGAAATAATCTCCAAAATGTGGTTTCACAGAACCTATTCCCCAAATGTTATTATTCATGCCAAAATAACTGTTTTATTAATTCTAGATCTGTCTCTACAAGTATTTTGCTTTATACTGTCTTATGAAACTGAAATAAAATATATCATACACATAAGAGATATAAAAACTGTGTGCAATTTAAAGCATAGTAATTACTGAGACTTCTACTGCTTATGACTCAGACCTATGAACTTGACCGTAGCCCAGAAGACCCTGATGTGTCTTCCCCATGGGGATAGCCTCCTTCCTGCCTCAAATAACACTACTATCTTGAATTTTGTATCAGTTATTCTCTTGCTTTTCTTTATAGTGTTTACCATTACTGTATGTATTCTTCCCCAAATGTATTGTTAATTTTTTCCTCTTTTTGAAGTTTACATAAACTTCATAATCTATTTCACACATATTTCTGATTCATATTTATTTTGTTTTGAGATTAACGGCTGTAAGTTTTTACAGCTGTAGACTACTCTTTCTTATAGACCTACCACAAGTTATTTTCCCATTCTTATATGGACATATTTTTGGATTATTTCCAGTTGTTACTATTTTCAGCAATAGTGATATAAATGCTCTTGTACAAGTCTTCTGATGCCCATGTGTAACTAGAAGTTTTAGGGGAAGCGCATGTTTAACTTTACTGGAGAATGACGGACTGTTTTGTAAAATGAATATATCAGTTTACCCTTAGAGCAGCAGTGGAAGAGAGTACTGTTTTCACCCTTACCATCATTTAGAAATGCTTGGCTTAAAAAAAACACATTTTGCCTGTCTCTTGCTTGTAAAATAGTTTATATTGTGGCTTTACTTTGCATTTACATTTCCCTTTTCAAATATTTATTGGTAATTTGCTCATCATTTTTTGAAAATTTCTGTGTGTTTCATTGATCCACTTTCTATTGGGTTGTATCTTTCTCGATTCACGTCTTTTTTATTTTTATGTATTGTAGACATTAATCATTTATTAGTTGTTTTTACTACAAATAACTTTTCATTGTTTGAGCTTGTACTTTATGATATTTTGATGAAAAAAAATTTTTAATTTAATATTGTCAAAATTATCAGTATTTTTATAGTGTAAGTGCCTGACAATGATTTTTCTGTATTTTAATGTAAGTGCCTAATAATAAGCTTTTGATTGCCACAGCATCCACTTCAAAGACCTCCATTTCTAGTAGATGTTGCCAGCTACACAACTAGATTCAGAGGCAGGCTGCCCCACCCATGAGTTTCTCCTTTCCTAGAAAGTTCTGGAGACCAAGATAATGGACCATTTGACTGACCCCTTGCTTTTCCCTTCCTGGGCTTTAATTCCTGCTCTTATGTTTAAATTCACCAATAAAGAGTGAAACCCAGGAAACCCCAGGCACCCCACACTTGACCCCAATAAATGTAGAACCCCAAGCCCACACTCTCTGTCTTTACTCTCTTCACTGTGTGGCCCTGGGTATGCCAGGTACCCTCCAGGACCTCTGAGTAATAATCCTTGTTTTTTCAAAGTTCCCTGATAGTTTTTGCTGAGGTGTTTCTTGCAATCATAATAAAAACATTGGTTTCAGTCGGGGAAATGTCTGTGGGGCCTCACTACAAATAGTACAGGCCCAGGTGAGTGTCCCAGGCATTTCTAGCCCATAGCATCACTATTAATAGACTGATACCAGCACAAACAGTTTTCCATTGTGGTTTGCACTTTTTGAATCTTGTTTACAAAATCATTTCAGACACCAAGATCATAATGTACTTGCCCTTCCTTCTAAACTTTTATATATGCTTTAATATTTACTTATTTAATATTCATGGAATGTATTTTTTTTTGAATGATGAGAGGTAAGGCCTTATTTTTACTTTATTTTTTCCTTATGGCTAGCCATTGTTCCAACATCACTTATTTAAAAATTTGTTTCCTGATTGATCTGCAGCACCATCTGTAGCATATCAAGTGTCCATATGTATGTGGTTTTCTTCTGGGTTTGATATTCTATTTAAATGTTCTGTTTGTATAATAAAGGCCCTTTCTTTCTTGTATGGTAGACTTGTATTAAGTCATGATATGTGATAGACCTAGTCCCCTAATTTTATTTTTATACTTAAAATGATGCTGGACTGTTCTTGAACCTTTATTCTTCAATATAAACTTTAGAATCATCAAGTTCCACCCAGAAAAAGTGAGTTGAAAACTGTTGGAAATTTTATTTAAATTTCATTGAATTTATCGAATTTTTCTTAGAAATGTATGTCTTTTATATTAAAATTTTTAATTTGTATGTTATACCTATTTTTCCATTATTTCAATAATTTGTTATAATTTTCTGCAGTGGGTGCTTGTACATCTTTTGGTAGATTTCTTTATATTTGTCATGCAATTATAAGTGGTATTGTTTTTAATCTATATTTTGTCTCTTTTTATTGCTAGATTAAAGTAGTATATGTTGTTAAATTCTCATTGATTCCAATCATTAGATTATTTTGAATTCTCTACGTTAACAGTCATCTCATCTGTAATTAGGATAGTTTTCTTTCTTTTATCAGTATTCAGCAGATAAAGACCACCAAGAACACACCTGTATTTGAACAGGTTTTGTTTATTGCTACTTGTCTCATCAAGAAAAATTGCACACCATAGGGAACCACCTGGGTATTAGGAGGGGATTGTTACAGGATCTGGGTTGTGTTAGGAGACTTTGGGAAGGCTTCATGGGAATGTAGTTTTAATCTATGCTAGTACCTGTCAGAATATAGGTGTAATTCTAGGATTGAGTATCCTAATACACAATTTTCATTTCAGTTGGTTGATGAATGCAACATGACTAAAATTAAAATTGGTTTAAGTTTTTTTCTTTGTGTTGCTACATTATGGTAGTGTATGTTGTTAGATTCTTATAAATTTTTGCCACTCCTTTGAGAGAGGGAGATATTCAGTCATTTTTATATTTTGTATAGTGTTTTTATTTTTTTCCTGCATAGACATTATTATAGAGTGATTATGTTTTTGTCTCATTCCGTCATGAACAAAGAGTGACTCTGTATGATGCTGATGTTCTGTGAAATTGTTGGGTTCAGTAGGGAACACTCCAGCATTGTTGTTGTTTTCTTTTTAATATTTCTAGTCTTCCTGCCTTTTATGTATTTTTCACAGCTTTCTAACCAGTACAGTGCTGAATAGAAACGATAATAGTGGGAACAATTATTTTATTCCTATTTTAAATGTAATACTTTCAATGTTTCATTATCAAGTAATATACTGTGGGGATTTTATAGATATCTTTTATCATGGTCAAAATAAAGTTGGCATTTTCAAGATTTTTTTCCTGCAGCAATTAAGGTAACTATAGTTGTTATTTTCATTTCCTATCCAAGAAAATTTTGCCTATGTTTTCTTCCAGAAGTGTTACAGTTTTATATTTTGTGTTTATGTCTATTATCCATTTTGAGTTAAATTTTATATGTTGTGAAATATTTTTCTATATCCATGTCTAATTGTTCCAATACCATTTCCATTTACTGAGTCTGTCTTTTCCTCATTAAACTACTTTGGTAATCTGTATAAAATCAATTGTGTGTGGAGGTCTACTTCTGGATTCCCTACTCTCATCCATTGTTTATGTGTCTACTATTTTTCTAACACCATAGTGCCTTGATTATAAATATGATTTTAAATATGATCTATAAAATGTCTTAAAAACAAGTAGTTTGTGTCCTCTATATTGTAATTGAATTGCATTTTTACAATAGTATTCAGTGAAAAATACCAAATTTTAGAGTATGTGTGTATATATGTGAGAAAACATTGTAAGTCAACTGAGAGCATCAATGTGATCTAATGACTATAAGGAATTTGTGAGACTATTCCATCAGTAACACAAGGAAACAGTTGTTGAAGATGCCTCTAGTCATTTTGTCAATATTTGCATAGCATCCAGGCTTCAGCCAACTCACTTTTACATCCTGATAGAATTCAGAGCTTCTGGTGGAGTGTTGGCACAACACCACACACAAGGACAAAAGCAAGATGAATCTTACAATTCTGTTGTGTCAGAAAACAAAAATGTTTTCAAATATGCTTGAAGTTGTGTTGAAAATAAAAACAAGAGTTCAACTTGGAGAGGACATCCAATGGAGAAGTAGTTACTAATTGAGAATTAGTATCTAAATCTATATATATGTTACATATGCATACACATGGGTACCCCTCCCACACACACTTTTCTCAATGTAAATATAGATACTACTACTGTTGTTTGACAGTTAAGCTACCACAGAATGTAAAACTGGAGGGAGGGGTACAGGCATATTGTAATGTAATCCATAAAAAGTATTATTTTATGAATTATTAATGGAATAAATCTGTCATAATATAAAGCTGTAGCAAAAATATTGGTTTCAAAAGTCTGTTTAAATAGACTGTATATGAATGAATCTTTGCTCTGTAAAATTTCCTCTCTAGGTCTAACATTCTTTCTACCAATTACAAAAGTATGTAGAATGAGGAAGCATAAATAGAGTCGACACTGAAATTCGTAAACCGTAAGGGAATATTGGAAGGATGTTTATATTGATCACCTAGAATTTAAAACACTATCATTATACAGATAGGTTCTTCACAAATTCTGTTCAGAGAAACATTATTTTTCTCAACAGTGTCTTTTCATATGCCTTTTTATGCTGATTTTTTTTTTTTTCTTAAAAAGAATGCTATATTCTCCTATGTCTCATTGTACTTTTGTCCTCTGTAAACCAATGCAGTGGCCATCAGGGATGCTTCCTGGGAGAGTGTTCTGGAGTATACAAAGCACACCAAGAGGAAGAATCACAGGTGTCATTACAGTGCAAAATCTCAAATTGCTGACGGCCATAACCTGGGCAACGTCTGGAGATTATTTTTTTTTAAATGATCCAAAAGGTTACTAGTTTCAGATTTTAGCATTAGTAGAGAGACAAGTTAAGTCACAGATGGCATAATGCTTTTTATATATCACCAGAGAGCTTTAATGTGTCATATTACAATAGAATGGTTTACATATATGAGCTTCTTAAAATAAAAAATTTATTATGTAATTCCTTAGATGTATTGTCAGAGGCCGTAACATGGAGGTTAAATATTATTAACCTTGAAAAATAAAGACAATATAAAATGGTAAAGAAAATAAAGAGACAAGTATTTTCAAGATACATGGTAACCTCGTCTACCACTTTAAAAGAAATAGCAATGCCTGCTTTTCAATTATGTTTAATTTTAATAAATTTAAATATACTTTCTATATAATTAAATAGATTGATAGGTAAATATACAGATAAGTAGATATGCTTGTTTTCAGCAAAGTTACCACCTTTCTGAGCCTTTTTATATCATATGTTTATTAATGAAATGTACAGGCTTAAAAATATATATATGTAGGACAATAAAAGAGATTAGAAATCTGTGATCTTGGTTCATTAATAAAGCACTAGGTAAATAAGAAAAATAAAAAATAATATAAAACTGATAAAATAAAGGAAATATAAACTATAAACCTGTATCAGTGAAACAGAAATATATATTTCTATATACAAAATCAACAAAGCCATTAATTACTTCTTTAAAAAGATTAGTAAAATTCATAAATCCCTAGGTAGATTACTCTAGGTGAAAGAAATAATAAAACAATTATCTAATCAAGAACATAAAAGAGAGCCTGCCCTGATGGCCTAGTGGTTAAAGTTCAGCATGCTCTGCTTCTGCAGCCTGGAGTTTGCAGATTCGGATCCCAGGCGCGCACCAACGCACCACTTGTTAAGTCATGCTGTGGCGACATCCCATGTAAAGCAGAGGAAGATGGGCACGGATGTTAGCCCCAGGCCAATCTTCCTCAGCTAAAAGAGGAGGATTGGCATCAGATGTTAGCTCAGGGCTAATCTTTCTCAAAAAAAATAAAATTCTAGAAATTGCAAGCTAATCTGTAGTCAGAAAGCAAGTCAATGGTTGTCTTGTAATTAGGAGACAAGAAAAGTTGCATTTTGTGGGGGCAGATGGAAATGTTTGATATTTTGACTTTGGTAATGGTTTCTTGGGGTGTGTATACAGTTTATTGTATGTCAATTATACTTCAATCAACATAAATTTTAAAAGTCACAATGGCAGAAAAACACTTTATATTGTTATTTTATTTTATGGCATCCATTAATCATCAATTATTTAAAGAGATATTTTAGCATACAGAAGAGATAGAAAAAGGAAACAGTTAATGAACAAATATCTGTCAGGCAGTATATTAGTGCTTATCTCAGTTAATCCTTACTATTGCCCTTTGAAGTAGTAACTTTATTGTAGAAATAGAATCAGAAGTTCAGAGAAATTAGGTAATTTACTGCACATTACAAAACAATGTCAGAGGAAAGTTTATGAAAATTACTGAAGTGAACTTTTCTAATAAAATATGTATCTCCCTAAGAATGTAGATGTTATATCTGGATATGACATCATCCGATTTGCAATTTGAGAATATCACTCCAACTTTAATGTGGAGAACAGGTTGAAAGGGGGTAGTGGAAACAATTGGCTGCAGGAAGACCAGATGGGAGGCTAATTCAGTACTCTGCACGGCAGACTGTTGCGGTCTGGACTACAACAGTGGCAAGGATGAGAAACGGACATATCCAAAACATATTTAGAAGAAAAGTCGCTCATACATATCCTAGTGACTCTAAGAACCTGAGAGAGTGTTTTTCATTGTTGAGAGCAAATAAGATGATTAATAACAAAATTAATTACCTTTGTTTCATTTATTTGGGTCTCTTTGAATGTATTAAAGTTATAGGCTTTAAATACTGCTTAATCTGATCTCTATCATTAAAATTAATCTACTTTATATTTATTAAGATCCTACAATGTTCACACTACTTGGCTAAGAAAATGTAATGAAAGTCACATTATTGAATATATAATCCTAACAAATACGAAATCCAAGCACATTAATATCTATGTGGATTTCAGTTATCAATTTAGTATCAGCGACACCTGCTTTCAGGAACTACAATTTCACAAACTTCTTTCTGGTATGATTCCTGAGTACAGTCTGCTAATGAGAGGCACTATTAGGACATCCGAGAGGTGGAAGAAAAGGAGAGCCATTATTCTCAAGAGGTAGTTGCAGGCCTGGAGGGTGTTCAAAGCAACTCCAGGCAAGCCCCAGTGAAGCGTTTGCTGCTTGGTGGCTGGCAGGAGTTCCCTCGGAATCATTGGTTCCTATGGTAATTGGGGGAGCTCCCAGTAGCTTCTTGATCTTTAAAACAGCTGCTGTAGAAGAACTTCTGTGAAACCACTTTATTTGCTGCTGCAGGATGAGTCCTTCAAAGATGGTTTCTGGCTTCCTTGATCTGTGCTCTGCCCAACCCATACACCAGTGAGTTGTTTCTGATTCCCTGCATACAGCCTTGTATGTGTGGAATACAAATGCCTTCTGCTTCTCTTGACTGAGCCCTGTCTAATATAATATCTAATTTTAGACTTTATCAGACTATGTAAGGACTACTTCAGATGCATTCCTAGGTTTTTATTGTGTTTCCCATACCTCTATATACTTATATGAAACTGCCTATAAGTGTTTACTGGCCTTTTGAAAAATATATGTAGCTCCTTTTATTAGACTCACAATTTTTAAACATAGAGACCTTTAACTTTGGATCTACAGTCCATGGCACTGCAAGGCCTCTGCTTGGCAGGCACCAGCAAATGCTCCGTGTCTATTAAATGATTAGTGTAATGTTTATAACATTAAATGAATTTATTTTTACCCAGGGATCAACTATTAAGCTATGTATTTTGAAAATAATGAGGACAATGTTATGAAAGTATCCACATGGACTAGGGAAGTACAGAGATACGTTTTATGTAAAATTTTATATTATCCTGCCCTCTATATAGTAAAAGAATCTCTGAAACCAATATTGGAGAATTAATGGTGTGGAGCCACAATTTTATTATTTTAAACAGGTCTAAAGTTTGAGTAACCCATAATAGTTTTTGATAACTTAAAAAAGCAGGAAACTTATCTCATTCACTTAAAAAAGAAATGTGAAATGAATTCCGTGAAGAAAAAATTACCCAAGGGATATTCTGAATTTTGCAGTATAAAAGACTTGCCCATTCTCCTTTTATTAGCTTTGTAGACATAACTGCAAAATTAACAAACCATGAAATTCAACACCACACCAAACAGTAACAGATGCTTGACTTTGCAGTTGCTAGAGCAAAACCCAATGAATATATTTCAAGAATTGGAAGCGAGATTGTTTTGCTTCCTTTGAAAATTCAGACATTTGCATGCTTTATACATACACATTTAGAAAAGATTCATTTTAAATGTACACTCTAGATCATTGGTGCAATAAAGGAAACATTTCAAAACTCATTGAAGCATTGCCATCGTGGGTCATGCTTGCAAATATAAGTTGTAGACAACGGTGATAATCACAGATACTTTGAAGAATAAAAATTAAATACCACATCTTCATGTGTGTTATTGCAGATCTACTCACAAGGACCATATCTCTTCCAGATGAGATATTAAAATTACAAGCAAAATTTTGTCTCTAATTAAAGTAATGTGGTAATAATTAATGATTTTTTTCCATTATATAGTCACAGGATTACCAATATTAATTTTGAGGAGAATTACATTCCTTTATGTGTTTAAAATTCTTTTAGAATGCTTAAACTTTGTGTAAAACAACTTTGAAATTATTGAGATGATATTTGGTCCATTTATAAATCAATTACTGCCTTAAAAATAAAATTATACTCTTTGATTCAATTCTTAGGATCTTATCCTAAGGACAGAATCAGATCCTAAGGACAGAAGCAGAGATGTACAAGATGATTTATGTATCAATACGGTCAGTGACATATTGGTGATATTTCTAATAGTGAAAAACTGGAAATAACCAAAAATCTAATGACAGCAGAATGATTAAATACAATTTATCCATATAATGTACTATGCAGGCATAAGTAACCATATTTTAGAAGGGACTATTAAATGGCATGGAGATAATGGTTACATTATAATAAAAAATTAAATGACAACAACAATAAATTTTTTAACAGGTTATAAAATATCACCTCCTATTCAAGTGCATAATGCAAATACAGAAAGATACACACACACATGAAATCTTTAACTGGTAAATATAAAGCAAACCATTAATAGTGGTTATTTCTGAGACAGAATGATTATAGGTCTTTTCTTTATCTCTCTCCTTGCACATTTTTGTCTCTTAAAATTTTCTATTGTAAACATTAGAAAAAATACAATATTTTTTATTGTTTTGAAAACAATAGCAGAACAAAGTTTGATCTGTCAACAACTTGTAGAATAAGCAAGGTATTTAATAATTTGTGAATTTAGTATTATATGAATTGTGTAAATGATATTATGAGTAGATCTGTAAAGTCTTGACTTAGAAATTAAGAGATCACACAATTTTTTATATAATGATCACACATAAAGATCAGAAGACTGAAATGTTCTCCCAATCAAATTCAATACGATCATGCAAATATCAATTTCTCGATAATCTGCTAGAGGTAAGAATTCAGTGGTTATTAAAAAAAAGAAAAACAGGTACATCACGTGCTGTCGTTAAGTCATGCATTACGGTAAAGATGCAATGTTATTTTAAATTTATGTTATTTAAAGATATTTTCAAGTATTCAAAATATTATCAAATAGTTTCAAGTACAGGAGAACTCATAACAAGTACACCTACCCATATATAGAAAGAAGGGTCTATTTTGTGAAGGCTTCTCAGAGAAAAATGTTTGAGCTGAGACAAGAAGAATAAATAAGATAGATATAAGGCAGAATAAAAGAGCATTTTAAACAAACAATAGCTTTGGCTAACATGCAAAATTGTAATAGTGAGTGTTTAAAGGACTGTAAAATTCCAGCATTAGAATGGAGATGATATTGATGGAGTAACACAAGGTGCTCCTGGAAAGGCAGGAGGGCCCTGTTCAGGCAGGGTCTTCTACCATCTGAAGCAGTTTGTCTTTTATTCTGGAGACAATGGGAAGCCACTGCCTAGTTTTTAGTAGAGAAAAGGCATTATTATATTTTTTAAAAACGTTATTCTCTCTGCACTGTAGACTGGCCTGAAGGAGGAGGGGCAGCAAATGGATGTTAGAAGATTATCGATAAATTGAGAAGGATGGTAACCTGGACCATGGTTGTGGCAAAAAAGATGGACTGTAGTAGGCAGATTTGTGAGATTTGGACCTGATGGAGTTGGGGAAATCGTGCATGACTCACAAGTTTCAAGCTTGAGCAACTGGGTAAATGATGGTGCCATTTATTTAAACTGAACATTGGATGTAGAGAAGAAATAGGAGAAGATAATAACTCCAGTTTGACATGTTCAATTTGAGGTATCTTTGTGATATGTAAGTAGAGATTTTGAGTAGGTGGTTTGATAGTTATAAACGGAGCTCAGAAAAAAGTCTAGACTTGGAATTTGCTAGCACTGCTGGAGATGGTCAGACGAATTTTCCTTTATGGCCCTGGACATCTCTTATCATTTGCCATTCAAATACTGATTTTTACTTTCTTGGGAAATACATGGTTAATAAACTATGAGTATTAAGTAAAATACACAAATATTTGTGTTTCTAATATTGCTACAAGAGAAAGAATAATAATGTCAAAATTCTGGTGCAAAAGTTTTCTTCTGTGTGTGTCTACATACTTTTAATTAGAAGGAGAGTAGGATGTTCCACTTAATCTTGTAAATGAGAAAAGCAGGTTGTGATAAGATATCACCAATAACTCCATCTCAAATATTAATAGAAGTATATGAAGCCTGGGAACTGTCATTTGTGTCTGAAGAATTATGATAAAAATGGATCAAAACAATACGCAATTTTAAATAGGTTCCCAGACTTACCTCGAGAGATTATCTATCAATTTTATGTATATCCCTTTGTTCAGCCATTTATTGAAATCAGCTCTGATAGTTTGGTTTCTGTGAATATTTGGAAATCTCTCCTTTGGCAGAGGGCTGAGAGCAGTGCTGATCATATCTAAATGTTGCTTAGTGTTTCACTGAAGAAGGAACAAGTGGTCTGTTTAAAACACAATTCTATGTTCTATGTCTCTATTAAGACCTTTACTATTTTCCAAGAAATCCTTAAGAGTTCTAATTGTATTACTTGAGGCCCGAAATGTATTAGAATATTTTCTATGAATTATAAGTTGATTAAATATTAATTTCTTGGGGCACACCTTTCACCTCTCAAAAATATTTAGACATGGCTCCACTATTTCCTAGCTTTAAATGTAATTGTGGAGAAGTCTGAGGTCAACCTGTTTTATTCCTATTTCATTGGCATGCTTTTTCTTGCCCTGATAGTTTTATTTTTTCTCAGTATTTCAAAGCTCTGTGATTTCACCCAGATATATCTTTGCATTGCAGATTTTCTGTGTACTTTTCTCCTGGAACATTGTATTTCCTTTCTATCGGCAAGTTTCTTTCTCCCATCATTACATTAAATAAAAAAGGAAAATAAAGGTAGACATCTTTCCTCTATTTTGGTTTTGATCCTATCAGTCTATCTTCTATCTATTATCTTTTTCTTCTTTACTTTGATCACCTGAGTTACTGTGGTATTGAATCGTTGTCATCACCATTCCCTACTATACTTTAATTCCTCTCATCTACATACTTTTCCTCTTCATAGTCTATATGTTTATTTCAGAACTTTTCTTCATGTTATTGATTCACTATGCTTGCTTCTAATATTCCTTGTTTTGTTTGTGTTTTTCTTTATCCATTTCTAAGTTCTGTGATAGTTTTTCTTCAATTTAACTATTCCTCAATTTGGATCTTAATCTTATTATCACATTTCATAGCCCTTAAATAATCTTATATTTGTTATCTTTTTAACTTTTAATGTGACTGAGAGAGTATGAAACATTTGTAGTTAAATTTGTTTCATTCTGTAAAATATGTTGTTCATCTATCTTTTGCATATTTTATACTAATTTTTATTTTTTAATTTTTTGTGCTATTTGTGTATGGTCACTATTTTTTTACAGTTATTTTTCTTTTAAGCAGAGAGTATTTGTATGTTTTTAACTTAATTCAATTTTATTTCTCCCCAGATATATCATTGATGCAGTCTCTCTCTTGCTTTTACTACCATAGCAAATTGTCATTTGTACCATTACTTCAAAACACCAGTTTGAAGACTATGGGTTGATGGTCTTTATCCTGTGTTTCATTTCATTATAGCTGAAGAATACCAGGTCAGAGCATGAGGGACTGTATACGTTTATTTTAGTCTTCTCCCAACTGTCAGAGTTTCTTGGGAGGGCATTTGTGTTTTGGAATATTCATCAATAGTGGGTGCAAAAATAAGCCTTTGCTTCTGCCAGGGATAACCAGTCCATTCCTCAAATTCACCTACCCACTTTCAGCCACCTTTTCTATTCTCTTTGGAGCTCAAATTAGAGGAAAGAGACAGAACTTAGGTATACTTTGATTCCGATGTACTGGTATTTACTTCCTTTATGGTAAGTTCGGTAATGCAAAAGCATCAGTTTGCCCAAAGTCACTCAATCAGTGGGGGGCATAGTTTATTTGAGAAAATAAAAGTCCAATGTGGATGAAAAGCAGAGGAAAGGAGAATATGGATGAAATGGAAATGTTGAAGTTGGAGGAATACACAGTAGCCAGTCTATGCAGAGACTTGCAGAGACTCAAATATTAAATATTTGGAAGGGTTTCAGCAGGTAAGTGTCATGATTTCATGGTTAGATCTGTGTATTTAAAAGACATATCTTGTTGCAGCATGAACAATAGATTAAAGGTATTGCTGGTGGACAAGGCAGTCAGGCCCAGGATGATAATCACTTTTATTTGATTGGTATAATGAAAATTGACAGAAGCACATGGATTTATGATTGATTTAGTTGGCAAGATGATGGAAGTTAGAGAAACTTAATTAGGAGGTATAAATTTGGGAAACATTTGTGGTAATTAAGACTATAGCTATGAGCTCTTCTAGAAATCTAATATTGATTGGGAAAACCTGGGGGCTTAGATCTGAGCCTTGATGATTTGCAATATGCAAAGAGATGACAAAGAAAAATTGGGGGGGAAAGACTGCAAAAATGTGGTTAGGAAGCTAGACGATATCAACTATTTCCTTTAGACTAGATCATTTCCCTTAGGTGACATCTTTGCTATGCAGTAGTTTTACAGAGTGTGTGAGCCTGAAGTGGTTAAGGTCATGTGTTCAGGCATCAGATAATTGGTCTGTTGTCAGACCCTGGCCCTACTGACTGATACTATGTGACCTTCTACAAGTTATAAACCTCTTTTTGCTTCAATTCCTCTTGAGTATAGTAATTGTTTTTATGCCATAGAGTTTTGAGAGTTCAAATATGCACTTGACATATAGTAATACTGATAAATGGCAGCATCCATAGCTATAATATCTGCCATAACTGTGAACTCCAGCACTATGTTATAAATCTCACATTCTTTATCAAGAAGAGTTAAACTACATAGTTATGAAGGCAAAGCTTATATATGTGAAATAATTCTAAAATTATAGTCATAGCAAAAACCGTATATTCAAAGATTGTATCAATCCAGTTAAAGGAAAGCAATCAGAGGCCTATGGTAATTAGAAAAATCTGTATGCAAGTCATCATTTCAATTTGCTTTAAATGGAGTGCTAGGGTTGGAGTATTAAGGGAAATGAAGTGGTACCAGTTATCTATTACTGAATAACAAAACAGCCCCAGGCTAAAAAGAAACAATCATTCACAATCTGCATGATTCTGTGAGTTAAAAATTTAGATTGAGTTCAGCTGTGTGGATTCTTCTCCTGAGAGCACCTAGAATTACTCATGTGGTTGTAGATATCTGAAGGCTTGACTAATGCTGCATTGTCCAGAATGTCCCCCGTCTCACGTCTGATGCTTGCGGTTTGCTGTCAGATGATTGATACAGGAAGGCTCATCCTGGTTGATTTGTCCCTGCTCCACTTGGTTTCTCATCATCTAGTAGGATAGACTGGGCATCTTTGCATCTTGGGGCAGCATTCCAAGAAAGTGAAAGCAGAATCTGTAAGACTTCTAAAGGCTCAGGCTTAGAACTGCCACAACTTCCCTTCCTCTTAATTCTGTTCATCAAAGAAAGTCACAAGTCCTAATTCAAGATAGTGGAGAAATGGGTTCCACTTTTTGACAGGAAAAAACAGCAAAATTTCATTGAAGAAATACATGCATACAGGGATGGGAGAAAAATGGGTCCAAAGGAGTATTCCAGATGACAGAAAGGAGGAGCAAAACATGACAATAACATGAACTATTGCATGTTGAAGGGTTGAGACAGGCTGGAGTGGAAATTTCCCTGTAAGAAGTCTTTGAGGTATAATTCATGGAGTTTCTAGAAAAACACTGTTCAGTAGAATTATATTGTGAGCCACAAAGGTGAGCCAAATATAAAATTTTAAATGGTTAAAAAAAGTAAAGAGAAGCAGGTGAAACAAAGATTTTATTTGATCCTATGTTAATATTCAAATATTATTATTAAAATGGATAATCAATGTTTTTAAAGTGTTAGAGACATTTTGCATTCTTTTGTTTACACTAAATATTTTAAATAGGGTATGATTTTATAATCACAGAACATTTCAATTCAGACTAGACAAGTTTCACCTGTATAGTAGCCAAATGGAGCTAGTAGTCAACCTATTGGACAGTTCGGCCATATAATGCTGGGTTTGGATTTTGTAATTAGACTATTTTAGAAATATATGGTTTCCAGCTTGTAGGAGTGAAAAGAAAGGCTATTGCCTGGAATGATTGTATTTAGCTTCTAACTCAGGCTAAGCCACTAATATGTATTTATACTATAAAAGTTATTAAATGCTATCTTTACTGCCTTACCAAACAGTAAGGGCATTGGCCAATATTTGCTTTAATGTGCTTTGGACCTCTAATATTATATAACCTTATTCTTAGACAGTGTCCAGAAAAATAACTTAGCTTCACTGTACAAAATGGAGTACAGAACTGAAGTATAGAGCAACATTGTGAAAAACTGAAGTAGAGAGAAGCTAAAACAAGACCACTAATTAGGAAATGGCAGTGTGAGGAGAAAGGACTAAAAGCAGAGGAAGAGAAAAGCCAGCGGCTAATCCTCAGAGAGAGAGGGACTGAGCTGGTACCTGTTAAAAGGCTTAGTGTTTGAGAAATGAGAATCAGAAAAGAGTCATCCGCAAGAGTGAATCTCAAATTTACAGAAACTACGTCTTTACATAGTGATCATAATTGAAATCTGGAGTGACTTTTCTCTTTAGAAGAAGGTAAGGGAAAAAATTAGGACAATGACTACATTTGGTGACAGAAGAAAAAAACTATCATTGATAGAAAAAGAAAGGAAGCAGCCTAGTGTAAGGTAAGGAAAAGTTAAGAAAAGTTTTAAGGAAAAAAGAGTAATGTTTAACATATCCCAAAGCTATAAGAAATCAAGGAAGCTGAGAATTAAAGAAAAACAATTAGGCTTTGTAATTAAGCAGTAATTGGTGATATTTAAAAGAAAGATTTCAGTAGCATGAGACCCAGAAACTAAAGTGTTAGTTTTATTGGGAAGAAATGGAAGCAATGACTATAAATTATTTCTTAAGAAGTTTTTAGTGAAGAAAAATCAAGTGTGAGAAATACTTACTGACCCATGGTCATAAAGAGTAGATGAAACCACCCCAAGACTGTCTATAAAAAAATTAAAATGCTGGGGCCTGCCCAGTGGCGCAAGTGGTTAAGTGAGCGCGCTCAGCTGCGGCGTCCCAGGCTTCCCCAGTTCGGATCCTGGGCGCGCGCTGATGCACCACTTGGCAAGCCATGCTGTGGCGGTGTCCCATATAAAGTGGAGGAAGATGGGCACTGATGTTAGCCCAGGGCCAGTCTTCCTCAGCAAAAAAAAAAAAAAAATAGGAGGATTGGCAGATGTTAGCATAGGGCTGATCTTCCTCAAATACACACACAAAAAATTAAAATGCTAAACAATATGCTGAATTATAAATTGGATGGGAAAAAAATCAAAGAGATGTAGAAGATATTAGATAGGAAAGAGAATCAACTAAGGAAGTGCTTAAAAACACACAATAACACGTTCTATTACACACAAAATTCTCAGCAATGATACCAGATTTTCAGACACATGCTTTCAGACGTTTGTTCTTAATGCTTTCTTTTTTTACTAATCGAGACCTACCCACTTTTTATATAATTCCTCTTGTAGCCTATCACATACATATGGATGAACAGATTGCAAGTAATTGGTTGATAAGAAATCAAACATTGCCCTCATTGATAAGAAACTAACCAGTCTCAAAACCTTTGTACTGAACTTTTAGCAAATATTTGAGAGTTGATGTTTCTTGGTGGTGAGGGAGAACCACCAGAAGTAAAGATTTGCTTCTTTGTTATTTGAATCAATTTAAATGTTGTACTCTAAATATCACCATTGAAGCCACCAGGTAAGTAGGTTAATAAAATATTTTTATTTTATTCGCCTTTCCCTGATGTAGTAGCAAACACAGTCCTGGAGGCGAGAGGACTCAGCAGTATTACTTTTCTCACCCCCTCATCTAACTTTATAAGTGTATAAATGTTAGGAAAAGAGGTAAAAGAAAAGAGAGTCTGATTTTAGACACCTGATTGAAGCATGAATATGGTTAAAAGTAAAGAATATAGTCTGTAACAGTGGCAGTGAAAAGACAACAGGAAACATCACACTGATTTGGGAAAGTGTACTACTTTTAGAGCTCACGTATATATTGCTCCTTATACCATCTGGTTCCATCATATTTAACTCAGGTTGTTCACATGCTTCCCATTGGGCACATGGACACATCTCATAATAAATCAACCTGTTTATGTAGATGTAGGGAAGGAAAATAATTTTCCCTCTACCCTTCTGGGTTCTTGGCTGAGACCTCCCTATAATAAAAGACAGATTAACAGGAGAAAAACAAACAGAAGTTTAATAACATGTGTACCTCCCATATACGTGGAAGATACCCAGGAATACTGAGTTACTCCCAGAAACGGCCCAAGCCACCACCTTAAATACCATCTCCAGCTAAAGACAAAAGAAGATCTTAGTGGGTAGTGAGCCAGTTATGGGCTATCAGGAAAAGCCCAGTGAATCAGGGTAAGTTTTTTATGCAGATTTAGGTCATTGCCTTCTCCATTGATAAGAGTTTCTAGAGATTCTCTCATCCTCCTCATCTTGGTAGAGAGAGGGAGACACCCTTACAATGGAGATATCCTTTATAAATGTGAATGTCTATTAGAGAAAGGTAACATATTCAGTTTTCAGAGCTGTTCCTATGTGCTTTGTTTTGGGGAGCAAAATTATGCTCAAAGACTGAGATTGTCTTTGCCAATAGTTTATTTAACACAGATTCACTCTGGGATTTATAACAGTTTCAGAAGCCAACAGCACATAGGATAGTGTCTCTTGAAAGCCATTGAAGAATAACATACTCCAAACCAATGACAGAGTAATCACACTATTGTTCCAGGCAAGGGGAGATGAATGGAATAACGTCCAAATTTTTCGTTTGAGGTGTACCTTTTTATACAAGGAGGTGCTCAGGAGAGATGACTTGACCAACTGAGAGCTGACGTCCAGCTGCCAGCTCAAAATGAAAGTGGAAAGTCCCTTGTTGCTGGAGCACGTTGCTAGGGAACCACGGTGCTGGTGTTGGTGGCCAGGCTGATCTCTTCACGGGGCCCCTGCATGGTTTGTCATCACTACTGATAAGGGAGTTGATCTTACCGGGTAGGAGCAAATGCCCCATGGTCTTCGGAGAGTTTGTTTAGGTCGGCAAATTGTCGCCTTGCCCAGACTGAAACTATCAAATAATTCTCACAAACTCTCAGTCTTTATAGTCTAAATGTCTGCTTGCCATAGTTGCTTCTCCACATGTTCTTACTAATAAGCTGCCAGTGCGGCCCCTCAGCAGCCAGGCTACTGAGTTCCTATCAGTGACAGATGAGATGATGACAGCCTGACACAACTTACTTCATTCTTATATCAAAACAACTGTTTTTGTCTTTGTTATAACAAGTGGATTAAAACAACTTCAATTAAGTCATAAATAAGCGTATTCGAAATCATATGAAACCAATACACAACACTATGACTGCTGTTTCTTAAATTATCAGCCTAAAATAATCCTTGTGCCCAAGACACATAATTTGGGCTGGCAAATTCTCCTCCCTTTTATGGATAAACTTTTCTATAAACTCAGTTGCTGAGTTGCTAAATTAGAACTTAGAAATTTTTTTGTTTTGCTTTGTTTTTTTGTGAGGAATATCAGCCCTAAGCTAACATCTCATGCCAATCCTCCTCTTTTTTGCTGAGGAAGATTGGCCCTGGGCTAACATCTGTGCCCATCTTCCTCTACTTTATATGGGATGCCGCCACACCACAGCATGGCCTGACAAGCAGTGTGTTGGTGCATGCCTGGGAACTGAACCTGTGGACCCTGGGCCGCTGGAGCAGAGCATGCGCACTTAGCCGCTGTGCCACCTGCTCGGCCCCAGAACTTAGAAATTTAATTAACATCTAATAATAGGTATGTGGATTGATATTTTGCTAAATAATAAATATTATTCATTAAATCAGGCATATTCCTGGCAAGCTGTTCCACCAGTTTCCTTACTATATAACCAAAAATTTATAATAATTTACTAATGATTAAACTACTGTTAGTACTATGCTAACAGAAACTGCAAAACATTTAAGTGACAGATGATAGTATATGACATATTAATAAAACTTACTGAAAAAAATCTAAGGATCCCAGTTTAGCAGTCTGGAAAATTCTAGTACAAAACAATAAGTAAGATGAAGTTAGTGTCTTAGACGCTATAGGAGAGGAAGACTATCCTCTACCCACTCTGAGTAGGCTACCAATTAAATTGACATGAGACAGAGTAGCAGGAGAAAATCAAACAAAGCTTTATAACATGTATACACAGGAGAGACACAGGAAAGACTGTGTAAATCAACAAAATGGTGGAGGTTCTCCTCTTAAATAGCATTTTCAGATAAAGACAAAGGAGGATGTTGGGGGTGGGGGGAGTCAGCTATGGGAGATTACCAGAAAAGTGCAGTAAACAAGAGTAAGGTTAATAGGCAGATTTAAGTCCATACCTTCCACACTGATAAGAGTTTCTAGAGATAAGGTCATCTCCCCCCTCTTCCCGCTACAGAGAGGGAGATACCTTTACAAATGGAGATTTCCCTTATAAATGTAAACGTCTCTTACAAAGGATAAAACTTCTACTTTTACTTGGTTTTCAGAGCTTTGATAAGAATGGGCTTAGCAAGGACCCTCTCGGGCTATGAATACCCAAAGTTATCTATGGTGATGGCCTGTCCTGGGGACAGGCCTTCTATCTTAAATTCTTTTAGGCAGTTAGTAGGGGGATGGGGAGGTCAAAGTTTTTTTCTGAGTCTTCCGAGCCTTTGTTGTCTTCAGCTCGAAATAATCCGCATACCAGAGTGGCACATCTTGGGGCAGCCTGCCCTGAATCCCATCAACACAATTAAAAGTAACAAAATATAAGTAAGTAAATTAAAGAAATTTAAAATAGTCCTATTGCACATTAAACAGTAAGTTGTTGATAAGAGAATTTATTAAGAAAAATTGGATTTAAAAATATTCCATATAGGTAAATGAAAATGTTAATCAGTTCCCTGATATAGCTATGTTTAAATCTTATTGTAGTGCTTAAATTAGTAGGCATTAGAACTTTGAAATTAGAGTACTTAGAATTTTGAAAGCATATGTATGGTCTATAGTCCCAAGACAACTAAACAGTTTGGCCACAAAGAACCCGGTCAACCATACGAATAACGTTGCAATATCATCAGGGCTCAAATCCCAACTCCCCACCTACTTGGTTCCCAACACTCTTATACTCCTGCTAATCTCTCTTCACATTGGATCCCAGCTAACATCTGCTCCTTGGCTGCCAATGACATTTTGCTGCTGCAGACCCATCTTCTGCTGATGACAGAATTTGTGCTGATATAGTTACGTAACTTACTTCCTCTGCTAAGATGCACAGAACAACTACACCTCGTGCCACCCCTTACTGTCCTATCTGCAGTGCCTGAGAATTTGGGAAAAGTCATTTGCTTTAATGATTACAAGTCTTTTAAGTGAATCTGCATTGAGTTTCTCTTGTGATTACAGATCAGTAGGGAAGCGAGTCTTGCTTTCAGTAAGTGCTCCTTCTTTTCATTTTAAAGCTGTTCATCAAGATACTTGAAAGATTTTCCTGAGGATATTTGAGGGACACCTGTTAGTATGGTCCCATACATTTCTCATTAGTTCTTAAATGATGTCCCAGGATGAGTCACATGGGTTTGGGCTGCCTCCTATGCAGAGCAGTTCATTCTTTGCTACTCTTCTGAGATACTAAGCAATTGTGTTCTCCTTTATGTGTCTTACTCCCCATGTTCCTGGAAAAATGCACTTGTCACCATTTGTCACAAAGGTCTTAGGTGCTGCTGCAAATAAGCCTCCTGGTGGTGAAGGGAAGCAGCATATGTCATCCCCAAATATACCTCTTTACCATAAGGATTATCTTGAGCTGGTTATTTTTTAAGAAATAGCAGACACAGGAGAAGCTATGAAAATGGAGAAGAAGTTACCCTTTTGTGAGGGACGTCTGCATTTAAAACAGAAATCTCCATTTGTAAGGGTGCCTCTCTCTCTGCACCAGGAAGAGGAGGATGAGCAAATCTCTAGAAACTCTTATCAATGGAGAAGACACCAACTTAAATCTGCATAACAACCATACCCTTATTTACTGTGCTTCTCCTGATACCATGCTATAACCGGCCTCCCTATCTGAAAAATTCTCTCTTGTTTTTAGCTGGAGATGATATTTAAGGTGATGGCTTGGGCTGTTTCGAGGAGTTACTCAGTTTTCCTGGGTATCTTCCATGTATACAAGAGGTATTCATGTTATTAAACTTCTGTTTGTTTTTCTCCTGTTAATCTGACTTTTATTACAGGGTGATCTTATAACCACAGGACCAGGAACAGAATTTGCCACCCCAAAATACGCCTCTTTGGCCTGAGAATTATTTTAGACTGATTATTTTTAAGAAAGAACAGACACAGGAAAAGTTCTGAAAACCTAGTATATTACCCATTTGTAAGGGAAATTTACATTTATAAGAGAAATCTCCATTTGTAAGGGTATCATTCTCTCTGTGCCAGGAAGGAGAGGATAACTAAATCTCTAGAAACTCTTGTTAATAGAGAGGACAATGACTTAAATCTACATAACAACTTTACCCTTGTTTGCTGTGCTGACCTCATCTTAACAGAATGTTAAGGCTATTTTTCAGGGGTGGTGAGCCAGCCAGGAGCAAGCCCAGAAGAGAAAATTTTCTTGAGAAAAACTGGACAAGGGTTATCTCTACTGTTCTTTGTGAATTTACATTTACATGTTTGTTGTTTTAGATCATGTGCATTTATAAGGAAGAGAATTATTGGATATGGTCTTTGGTAAATCATTCTCTAGATTTAGATATATATCCAAATAAATTATGCTGACATAGTTATAGCTTAGCATATCTTCTCAAAATGATCAATTTCTCACAGGTTTTTAAACAGAAGACTATATTCTAAAATGTCCTTTTCTGAATTGTATTTTAAATTCCAATTTTACTTGATATTTTCAAACTTGTCATAATATTCTTGGTGACAATCTTAAGCTTCTTTGACAGAAAAAGTATTGATTTTCTAATTCAGTCTACCTTGCTTAAATAGTGGGAAGTTTCATATTCAAGAAACATGGATTTATCATCTTCTATAAACTGAAAGTGACCCAGTTGAAAGCATAAGTTTGTGATATAACCTGGTGAAAATAATATTGAATAAAAACTATAGTTTAATCTCACTTATGTGTAGGGTAAACATATAACTTCTCATCCAAACTGTGATACATTTGAAAGTAAAATTATGTGCTATTAATGATTATGATAGGACAACAGATATAAAAGTCAGGCTTCCTGAGCAAAACAGAACATATGGTCACCATACGTATATCATTTTTGAAGTGCTAGAACATTAATTGAATGGATAAATTCCTCACTTCCAAGGAAGAAATGTAGAATGATTTTTATAATACTTTAATGATTCAACTTGTCAGCCTAAATAAAGAGGTAAACTGTGGCAAGCTCAAATTATCAGAAATTGAGTTTATTTGGGAATAGCCAAGGAATTGCAATTTGGGAAATGCATGCTCTACCAAGTTATAGGCGAGTCCGTTAAGGGTTTGGGGTGGGTTCTATTTATGAGCAAAGAGTTGCAAAGAGGGGGATGTCCAATCAGAGTCCAAGGAGTAAGTCTATTGGCTTGAGGATGTGGAGACATTCTTGGTGGATGTTCTTTGGTCAGGAGATAAGTCTTGGTCTGCTATAAACAGGTATTAATGGGAAATCAGTCTCTCAGTTCTTCAATTCTGTTCTTCTGAGGGCACGTGTGAGATTCTCCATTTCATATCCTCCAATTTCATTTTAGATTGAAATCCTTTCACAAACTAAACTATTGTTTGTGAGATACAAGATTGACTTAATAATATTGCTGGTTTTGAGAGCAAGGAGAAAGAAAATAAAGTATCTGTTAAAGTCTATATCAATTATAAGATATATCCTAATAGTTGAAACTGATACTGGCCCTGATATCAGTTCCCCTACATTAATCTCAACATAAATGAGGTTAAAACCAAAAGCACCCATCCCCTTTCCCTGCTTTTTTAGTTACATTCATATGTAAATATGGATTTCTTTAACCTTTGTATCCCTAAGCTTCACATATGCCTGAAACTAGTGTTGAGGTTAGGGCACTGACCTCCCCCTCATATGTGCATGGAAGTTACAAATTGTTAAAACCCAGGTGTCCTCACACTGAAGTCTTGGCTAATTATGGGTCTTTGAAGTTTATTGCAGGAAAACAGATGTCCAGATAATATCAAGAAACTAAAGTTTCCCAGGCCCCAACTCCTTGGCTTCATTGCACCAGAATCCACTATCCATCACAAAGCAGACAACCAAGGACATTCACCTGCAGATTCCCTTATCTCACCACCTCTCTCCCTGCACATAGACACATTCCTTACAACTTTTAAAACCTCTTGCCTCCTGTCTTTCAGGGAGACAGATCTGAGTGCTTACTCCCATCTCCTGGCTGACATGACCAGAAATAAAACTCTTTCCTTGCCACAAGCCTGGTATTCCAGTTATTAGCCCCCTCCTGTGTGGCAGGGAAACGAACCTGTGTTGGTGTTTGGTAACAAAACTTTAAAATGCTGAAAATGCACATCTTAGAATTAAGAAAACACCGTATCATGAATGTATCTTTATAATACACCATGTTAAGTTAGCAAATAATTTAAGACCATATGAAAATCATAATAAACATTGGAAAGACATTTAAAGAATATAACATTTATTTTTGTTAAAAGAAAACAAGTTGAAGACAAATGTTTCCATGTTAAAATATATTTATTTCAAATCATCATCACATTTCAATGATGATATTAAACAATGCATTACTAAAAGTGCAATGAGAGGCATCTTTTATTTCTCATCTTAGTAGGAATGCTACTAGACTAGTTTGGTACACATTAGAAAAGAAGTGATAAACTTTCAAAACAATTGGAAAATCGTGGCCAAAGCATTTGTCATTGAAAAGGTGAATTTTTTACTGCACAGAGAAAAAACCAGCCACAACACTCCTGGCATTTGGAAAGCAACTTTACTGAAGACAAAGAAACCGCTGAGAAACAAGTTCCTCCTACTGGGAAAATAATAATGCTTACTAAAGAAATAAGTTTGAATGAATAGAATAACTATTTGAAAACAGGCCTAATTACCAATTTTCTAAATGCCATTTTTCTAACATCATCTGATGTGAAGAAACTACCACTGATACACAATGTTTGAAATATCAAATACATCAAGACCACAGTAATGTTTGTTGGATTCTAACAACTGCAGATCCTCAGACTCTCTTGAACTTAGTTATCGATGGTTGGTGCTGAGGATACTAATTATTTCCCCTCTACCTCTACAGGTTCTGATATAATTGTGAAATAGTCACAGGAGGTAAATAGAGATGAAAATATCAGCTTTATTAATGGTAACACTTGAATTGTGTCCCCCAAAATTTATATGTTGAAGTCCTAACCACAGTACCTTGGAAATATTGCAGACGTAACTATTTAAGATGAGATCATATTGGAATATAATGGGCCCCTAATTCATTACCACTGGTGTCCTCATAAAAAGAATGCCATGTGAAGACAAAGAGATAGGCATAGAGGGAAAATGATGTAAACATACAGAGAGAATGTCATCTACAAGCCAAGAAACACCTGAGGCTACCAGAAGCTAGGACAAAGGCATGGAACCTCATAGTCTTCAGAAGAAAGCCCTGCCAACACCTTGATTTTGGACTTCTAGCCACTTCAACTGTAGGGCAATAAATTTCTGTTGTTTTAGCCACCAATATGTGGTACTTTGTTATGTCAGCCCTAGGAAACTAATATTCCTTACTTTTCTATACTCACTCATTATCCCCAGCTAAAGTTAGAAAGTGGGATCTCCACTTAGGTGGGTCACTTGGAAATTGCAATTTGCTTCTTTTCTAATCAAGTAGAGGATAGTATAAACTCAGAGAGACAATAATTCAGTCACTGACTGTAGTAATTCCTACTACCATAACAGCTCTTTGTTCTCTTTTTTTAACCACTATAGGTTAAACAAAGTTCTTTAACTAATGAGACAATTGTCTTTATCACTATATAATAGTTTGCTATGCTGTTCTTTTCCTCACTTTCTCCCTCCCTCTCTTCTTTCCTCTCTTTCCTCCTTCCTCTCCTCCTTCCTTCCTTCCTTCGTTCCATGTCACTTTCTCCTCTCTCTTTCTGTTTTGCTAATGACCAAATAAAACTTTGAAATTTTTCTACTACTCCTTACCTATTTCTACCACACTGTGATAAACATCTCTGTCTGGTTTTCACATTTTATCCATGCTCAAATACACATATGCATGCATGAAGACATGTGTATACGTATATATTATATGTATATCCATTATATCTTAATATTTGCATGCCCTTTTAGCATAGTTTAAAAAATTCTATTATGCCAGAAAAAACAGCTAGAAAATAATGAGTATATAACAGTCCCATTAAAAAAAAAAAACAATTTAGCTCCTATAGTGAATTATGTGGTAAATACATTGCTCATTGAATGGATGACATACATCAGTGCCATGATTATTTGTTCATGCTGTCACTTCTTAGATTAAAATATCAGGCACACATTCACTTAATGTGATATCAAATAAAACTTCCTAGCATTATTGAGAATGCCATATTGTCATTTAATACAAAAGTCTTATAATCAAAAATGTATGATTAGCTCTACATATGTGTTTACTATTTTTGTAGGTATACAGAATTTACTTGGTAATTCAAAAGATAAATACTAAAAATATTTTTGTAGGATATATATTGATATTTCCAAGAATACATTGTCAGAAATATTTGATTAGTTGAAACTAATAAATGATTGCTTTACAGGGGAAAGTACAAAGGATAATCTGTTCCCACAGGTACAAAATTAATGTTTTCCGTATAATTTTCAAGTTATTACTTTCATTCTGGTTAGGACATCTTTTATATGAGTGGTATTGATCATCTCAAAAATATCGAAATCTCTGAGTATGTCTCCTTAGGCAAATCATTCTCTGCTGAGTTGGAAAAAAAATAGCATTTAAAGTTCTAAGAAATATGTGATGAAAGTGTAGCATCTTGAAATGGTATTAATTATTACATCACTGAGGTTTCCTTGATTAAGAAGAATGATTAAATTGGAAAGAAAATCCCTGACCTTCCCTTTTTAAAAAAGGAGACACTCTATCCAATATAAGCGTGTTCTGAAATAAAATACTTGTAGCAGGTTGAGTGCAAAGCATTAATTCTATAAATTGACAGCAGTTTTGAAT
Source organism: Ceratotherium simum simum (assembly GCF_057802395.1). Lineage (NCBI taxonomy): Eukaryota > Metazoa > Chordata > Mammalia > Perissodactyla > Rhinocerotidae > Ceratotherium > Ceratotherium simum. The sequence goes on along the minus strand of NC_141918.1, from coordinate 25,653,158 downwards.
TATGCTTTGTAACCTATCATTTGATTCTAGTACTTACAAAATAAATACTCATAGAATCTTATCACATAGGAAAGTAATGAACACTATAAGGTTTGTGAAGAAATGTGAGAAGAATGTGACCAAAAGGGGAAAAAGGAGATAAAAAATTTAGATTTTAATTTATATATTTTATCAAAATGCCCTACCAGGTAAAATTTGATGATTTGGCAAAATATTAACAAATATAATGTAAGATTTTAATTGTAATTTGAAAAAACAAACAGTTCTCCGATAATTGGACTATAGTTTTCAAGCAGTAATCTAGGGACTACAATAATGACATTTATTGCTAGCTATCATGAATAACTAGAATTATGTATAATCTACTTAGTATTGGCAGCAAAAATGAACCGATATTAAGCATAGATTTTTGTAAGAGTGCCTGTATATTTATTATGAAAGTGTATTTAAGGAAGCTATATTAAATGTAAAATATTTTTTTAAATGTCAGATAATAATAGTTAAAATAAATAATGGTAAGACTGACAATTTTTAGAGGTAAAAATTTTTCAAGGTAAAAATATTGTTATATTTTCTTATCACAAAATATGAACATCTATAAGTACATCTTGAAAGAGTGGTTAGAGAGTGTTGTCATGGAAACATTGTTCCTATGCTGCCATTCCACCAGGCTGTGGCAAAATTTCCCAGACTTTGCTCACAATAACCTCAATATTATGCAATAATGCCATTGGTGGGATGCATGCCTCTTTGTACTACAGATAATGAAATTGGTATAAAATCTTGTATTTTCCATCCAAAAGTGAAAACATACAATCTATATAAATTGACAGTAAAACTGTTTTAATCCCTATATTAGTAATAGCTTATTGACAAACTAGAATACAATAAAAATTTAAAATTTAAAAATTAGTATTTTTCTATTATGTACTTTCAAGTGGCTTTATATATATTATATATATTTTTTTATATATGTAAATCGTTTTTACTCAACTTATATTCAAACCAGATAGCTCAAGCTGCTGTAAAATATGCAATAATATTTTGAGATAACCATGAATTACAATAGAATTTGTATCTGAGTGACTAACACTAATAACTATTAAAATTAACTTCCATTATACCAGGCTCAACTTATTATTTTCCAGACCATTTAACATTCAATTTGCTCTCATCTCTTAGTCTGGAGAAATTGTGTGTATTTTGAATAGTCATTGAATAAATTAAATAAGCACTTATTAATTTCCTATTAAGGGTAATTTTGGGGAATGAAAATCATGTGTAGAAATCCCCTCTTATCTATAGGTGATAAGTTCCAAGACTCCCATGTGAACATCTGAAATCTTGGATAGTATCAAACCCTATATATATGTATGTTTTTTCCTGTACATACATACCTATGATAAAGTTTAATTTAGAAATTAGGCACAGTAAGAGATAAACAACAATAATTACTAATAAAATAGAATAATTGTAACAATATACTGTAATAAAAGTTACTGTAGATCTTAGCAACCTCATTATACAATTTTTTTTCTTTCCTTATTAAGTCAAGGACTTTCACCTTTTCACTTAAAGGAAGCATTTGATTGTTTCTCTTTATATATCCAAATTGCCACCATCACTACTCTTGTGCTTTGGGGCCATTATTAAGTAAAATAAGGGTGACTTGAACACAAGCACTGCGATACTGCAATAGTCAAGCTGATAACTGAGACAGCTACTAAGTGACTAATGGGTGGGTAGTGTATACAGCATGGATACTGTGGGATGATTCACATCTGTCTCGGGTGGGGTAGAGAGGGATGACCCAAGATTTCATCATACTGCTCAGAACAGTGCACAATCTAAAACTCATGAATTGTTTATTTCTGGAATTTTCCATGTAATATTTTTGGACTGCAGTTGACTGCAGGTAACCGAAATCACAGAAAGTGAAACCACGGATAAGGGGGAACTGCTGTAAATAGTAATTACAACAACATTGATAAGTTATGTGTAATTCATAATGGCCGAGAGGGAATAGTAACAACAACACTAATGATAATAACAGCTAATATGTATCGAGTATTTGCTATGTTATCGGCACATTGAACAGAACTTTCAAGTCTCTGTTCAGTTCTATGAAATTGTGTTCCTATTTTATAAACTGGGAAATCCATGCTCAGAATTCACCTAATATTTCAAAATTATTAAGTAGTGAATATGGAACTAGAACACCAATTTATCTGACATTAAATCCAGTTCTCATAGCACTAATATATCCTGCTTCTCAGAGCAATGGACTCCAGTTATTATAGTTAAGGCTAGCTTCAAACAGGGTACAAACATTACTCGTGGTAATTACTAAGATACAAACCTGTCACTCATGGTAGACAGGATTCAGCGGAGCTTCCAGACTAAGACAGACTAGTAAAAAGGAACTGGGCACCCACTTCTGAAAAAGTTAGCCATGAATACCCTGTGAATAGCAGTGAAGCATCATCTCACATAGCACCGGAAGGTGAGAGGATAGTGCAAAAAGACAAGGCAGGGTTCCACTTTGCTGTACACAGGGTCACTAGGAGTCAGAATCAACTCAATGGCACTAACAACAACAATATGTGTGATATATTGGAGTATATATGTGATATATATATTAGAGATATGTATATTAAAGATATATATATATACACAATCACATTGACCTGTCAAATGTAGTAGAGCAGAGTGGTATGAACATTTGTGGAATCAAAATGCATGAGTTTGAATATTAGCTTCACAACTTTCTAGCTATATGAGTTGGCATATTACTTAAATTCTTATTTCTTCAGTTTTTACATCTATAGAAGTGCTATATAACACCATTACCTAAACAATATATATAATTATACTAAGAATTAAAAAGAATAAAGCATATATTGTTCCTATAACAGTGCCTTAGTCACTTAAATTTTAACTACATGTACCTGGACATGCTGCCATCTTTACACAGTAGGATAATGGAATTTACTTTAACATACGGCAAGCTAAAAGTTTAAAATCCATCTAAAATCTGATTTTTTGAAGTTTTCTCTGATTAAACCATTATGTTGCCCTCTATTTGATAATAATTCTTGATTGAAACTCTTGCACTTAACTGCTTGAATATAGTGTGACTTGTTAGGTTTTAGGAGTTCCTTAGTTCATGTATATTAATTAACTTTCATTGAAGAGATGTGATAATAAAAATACTATATAAGAAATCAGGTAGTTTTGCCTTTGCTTAGGGTTTAAAATGCCACAAGAAAAAATCATTCCTATTCTAAAATTCATAAAAACTTGGAAAACCTTCAAAATTGTAATTTTTTGAAGCAATCAGAGAGCTAAATTCACAAGTTTACTAGATGAACTGAATTCCAAATGATGACAAGCCCCTCTGAGGAAAGAGACATGCAGACTGTTTCATTCTGGGAAAATCATGGGAGGAAAAAGTAATTACTATAAATGTGTGTAAGATGAAAATAACTAAAAATTTAGCAAATTCTTAAGGGCTAAGTGGACTGGTGTGATACTTTAGAATCTCTGGGAACCCCAGACAAAAGAGGAGTCTGCCCTGCTTGCCATCACTTGCCCTCCACCGAGTGATCATGAGAAATATTGGGAGCAGGATACGATATTTGAAAAGCTCTTCTCAGTGGTGCTAATCTGCAGGGCCTGCCAGGATTTGATGGTGGAATAGGAGTACCTGGCAAAGCCCATCAGTGCTCTGTGCTCTGCAAGAAGACAGAGTGGCAATTAGCAGTTCGTTCCCTCCTGCCTCCCAGACCATTCTCTGACATGAAAGTCCTCTGCTTGGGGAGAGGCAAGAAATTTACCTTTGTTCCAAACTGAATAATTAGCAATTGTAGTCGTGTTTTGATCAGGTGGACTTAGCCCTCCCTGTTGAACAAAAAGGGCATGGAAAAACAAGACATTAAGCTGCTACAATCACTTGTAACCTAAGATAATTCCCCAGATCCGTCAACACACTTATCTCTTATCGTTCTCCACCCTAGGAATGGCTTCCACGCAGTAGTGACAACTAGGGAGAATAGATGAGGCAACTTGGATTCATGAGCAGCTGGTTTATTTACACTGCCAACCAATATTCAACTCTGGAGATATCATAGGTCATTGGAACTCCGGAAGTTACAGAGCTTCTATGCTCAGCGCAATCTCATTTACCTACAAGTCAAATTGAGCCTGTTCATGTCATATTCTTTGTGCGCTGAACAACAGCACAGTCCGTCCCAACTCCTCTTCTAATCTTTCATAAGAGAATATATCTAAGTGGCTTTCCACCTCTAATTACTGTTTAACTCATTTGTGTGTGAGTTTTTGTGATAAAATATTGTAAACAAGAAGAGAGAGCTGCATATCTGGTTCAAAAGGGAGCTGTGTGCAATGCATTCTATGTGCCACTTGGTTGATTCCACTTGTCTTGGCTTAAATCACTATCATGGATACATGATTTTAAAATTGCATCGTCTCTTTCTCTATAACTTGAAAGTTTCTTTAAAAAACTCCAATGAATTCCCTTATTTGACGCGTTCCATTTTTATAAGTAAATCTGAAATATATTATCTTCTTCCAATATAGTAGATTTCCCTTCTTAACATACTACTCTCCACTTCTCTGTAGGTGTTAGTCTCAATTGTTTAGCATAATGATTAAGAGAGCTTCCTCTGGAATCAGACCTATAGGTTCAACTCTAGACTCTGTCACATCTTGCTGAGAGTCCTTGGGCAGGTTATTTGACCATTTTTCTGCCTCAAAATTTTCATCTGTAAAATGAAGGTAAAATAGTATCTATCCTATAGGTTGTGATACTTAAATTAGTCTATCGATGAGAAGCATTTAACATAATTCTTGCACTTAATAGCCACTCAAAGTTAGCTAATATTATTATTATTAAAACTTCTTTGAGATAAACAGTGTGAGTTCCTAATAAGTTATGTTTGCTTCTGTAGAATTAAGAAAAATATATTTGCTAAATTATTTAAAAATTAAAAAATATAATAAAATACAATCCTTTTTTATATATTTGGCATCTAATACAAACATAATTAATCATTTTGGTCATTTTATTTTTTTTCTTTTTCTTTAAACTTGGGGTTATTTGAATAAAAACTAAGATTTAATTAATTTGCTTTTCATATGATACCCTTTGGTTAATTTTCTTAAACTTTGTTAGCCTCAGTTTCTTCATCTATATAATGAGGAAAATAGTAGTTTCAATATCAAGTAATCATTGGGCGGATTAATAATTTAATATATGTAGATAACTCAATAAGTATTACTCTTTAAAAGAGGAGGAGTTAAAAGAGGAACACTGACAATTTCATATGATTCAACCCAATAGTAACTGTCCAATACACTCCTACTCCTAATTCACTCGCTACACTTGAACCATTTTGTTGTGATGGTGGTCAATATAAAAAAACAACAACAACAAAACAGGAGAAGTAGGAAGACAGAAGCATTCAAGAAATGACTGTGAAATTGAACTTAATTTTAGGCTACTCTGTTGTCACTTTTACAATGCCTTTATCTGTTCAGGTTAATTAGTTGGTATATGGTCTATAGCAGCAAGGCATGCATAAAGAATGAAGGTATTTACTCCTGGGTGAGCACCTTCTACGTGCCAGATGACCTACATATTCAATAACATTATTATTAATAATAATAACAACTAATATTTAGTGAGCACTGACTATATGCCAGGCACCATGCTAAGGCAGTTACATGCATTTAATCTTCTAAACAACCCTAAGAAGCAAGCATTTTATTGTTTTCCAATACACAGACAAAAAATATAAGGTTCAGAGTGCTTCATCCAAGATCACAGAGGTATAAAGTGGAAAAACTGGAATTCAAATCCAGGATTACCTGGCCGGTGACTATGCTCTTAACCATGTGTATACTGCCTCCTTAAGATTCTCACCATAACATTATGCAGTAGATGTTATCCTTCCATTTCAATAGGGAAACTGACGATGAAGTGGTTAATTTCCTGTGAGGTACATTTTTTTACCTGAAAATACATGTGAAGCATGTCTAACTAGTTTGTCTAGCACATAATAAGTGATCAATACATGCTAATATCATTTTTAGTATTATCATTATTTAAGGAATTTAATCAGTATTTGACCAAACTAGTGCTTCAGCCCATGTCTCTCTTCCAAACGCATTTACTCTTGGTGGCACAAAAGTGGTGAACACATTCAGCGTTCCAATTCCTTCAGTGTTACAGATTAAAACTGATTCAACCTTCCTGGTTATGGCAACAAGAAAAGATAACCTTGCTTATATTTTAGGTTGGTTTCTTTAGATATCTAAAGAAAAAATAAAGAGGGCTCACTTTTATAAGACACTTTTCTCTTAGACTTTATTAACATTTGTGTCACTGAACAATCCCATTATTCCAAGTTGTAGCTTTTAGCTTTCTTCCCAAGGTTCGAATTGCTGATCATTGGATCACAGAATATTTTCTTTTCTAATCACCCTCTGGTTACTTTTTATGTCATCCTGGGTTGTGCTCCAAGGAGATTTTAAGAATTAAGTATTAAACCTGAAGCATTATTAGCTTACAGCTAATAAACTCAGATATTCACTTTTATCATTCAGCAGGTAGTTAAAATAAGGACACTGGAATTTTATGATAGTAGTTTGTAGATATATAAATGTTATGATATCATTTTTAGGCTATAACCTCAAAATGATTCTAAGGAGAGAGCACGGCCTGATGGAAAGAGGACAGATTTTGGTGTTGAATAGATTTGGCACAAACTTTTGCTCTCCCACAAACTCATTTGTGATCTTTAAAATATTACTTTAATTTTAGCTCTTGGTGTCTTATTTTCCCAATCTATAAAATAGGATTCATCAAATCTACCTTACATGTGTTGAGGTTACAAGATAACATATGAAAAGTCTTATAGAAATGACTTCTATAAATAGTAGTCATTATAAATTCAAGTCTTGTTTCTCGATACCACATCCACTGATATAATAACCTTTGAATTTTCCATTTTTTGTTTATGTTAATGAATTTGTGAGATAGTTGGGAAAGGATTATTTTGATAAAAATAAAATTATCTATTATATTTTATTAATAGTATTTTATCTGTCAATTAATACTTCTAGTATTAGCATAATTTTTGTCAGTCAGTATCATCATCATCATCATCATCAAATCTGTCCCCACTAGCCTAATGTAAAATTCATAATGATCCATAAATCTACATGAAAGTCTAACTATGTAGAAGCTATTAATATTTTATTAGCAACATAGCTGCATCTGTCTTTACAAAAATTTAACTTTAAGAGAAGTTTTTGGAAGATTTTTCTCCATTAAGCAATTGATGATATATCTATTTTCATTTTTTTTAATACGGCTTTTAACTTCAGCTATGTCATTGGATTCAGAAAGGAACATTCAATCATGTTTAATGGAAATAACTTATTAAATATTGTAGAGAGATGACTTTGATGATACTTTCATTAATTGAAGTTTGCCATAACAACTGAAGGTCTACATTCACCATCTCATAGTTACAAAGGGAACTAGCTGTCCTATATCACATTTATTATAAGTCTTAACACTTGCACAGGTGCAGCATGCCTAATTTATCTCAAAATGATATTGAGGTGAAAAGGACATGATAAAAATGCAAACATAGGGACTTATGTCCCTTTTTGTTAGCACAAAGTATTGCAACTTAACTCATTTTTTCTGTCCCTGAATATCTTAGAATGTAGTTACTGTTTTCAAACACAGAATTGTGCCCAGGAAATGCTCTTCAAATTGGATCTTTATGATATTTTCTGAATATATTATTTACAAATTTCTTTTTACCTAGCTTTAAATCTAAATATCAGACAGATCATTTTGAGTTAAGCGGTGGATATATATTTGTTGAATCAATATTGTGTTAGAAAGTAAATAAGGGAATTAATTAACGAACAAATACAAAGAATTAGTCTCCTCTGGAGATCAACATAAAGTAGGGCTGCCAGGTGGTAGTAGGTATGTAGCTTGGACAACACCTCCCTAAATCAAGACATATGGCAAACCACATAAATCTATATAGTTCCACTAGATAAAATATATTCTGAATCCAAACCCTTGTTTGGATCAGCAATTAAAAATTTAACTTCAGCTCTCTCTGAGGTTCTTTCTCTTATTCTCAGGACCAGTAATTATATTCTATTATACAAAAAACTAGCCAAAGATTTTATGGAATGAGAAATTTTCTCTGTGGTTCTATTTCGGTATGGTCAAAGGCCCTTCTTTTAATCAAATTATTTACTACCTGCTACTAGTAACCCAGAATTCTCTCATTACTGTAAGATTCATTTGGTTGAATTTATTAATATTAAGAAATTCCTGGATAGGAAGGAAAGTTTTAATGAGTCATTTACAACTTTGTTCAAACATTTTAATAGGACCTACACTTCTCTGCAGTACCAGACCCCCCTACCTCATCTGTATATTTGAGCTCATTTTGCTCTGCCACCATAGTTTCAAACAGACTGGCTTTTTTTCATGTGTAAAAACATACTCTACTTTTCCTGCCTTAATTCCATCTAACGTGTTTCTACTTTGATTTAAATTGTCCTCATCTTGGTGTGATAAAGGCTTTACCCCAGCAGATAAAACCAAGAATATGGGACTCCCTCTCTCCACAGCTCCCAGTCTAGGGTGATGGTTCTTGTGGGAGGAGCAGGTGACCAGCATTTCTTATCACCCTCAGCCCCATGTTGCGGAAGCATTATTTTAGGAAAGTATAGCTGACACGTATGAGGCTGCCTTCCTCCACTCGGCCTCCACTTGTAAGATGGAAGCTCTACCCCGTGCATAGCAGGCCAAGGACACTGGGCTTTGATTGCCCTCAGCCCATCTGACTCTTAGGCTGGGAGTTCCAAGCCAGGAGAGGTCAGCTGAGAGGATCAGGGGCTGCCAACACCACCCAGTGCCTCACTAGTAGAGCAGAGTTGTCACCTTGAGAGAAGCAGGCCAGAGGACAAAGAGGCCTTAATCCTGGGGTCAGACATATCTGGCACGTTTTTAAGACCAGTTCTTATTTCTACTTGTTGCTTTCATAATGTCATTCAGCTCAGAACCACACACTGAATTTCCGGAAGGAATGCCTCTCTGTTTCTTTCTAGAACTCTAGCAATCTTCTTGATTTCTTGCTCCTTCATCCTGCTGCTATTTTCATTGCTAAAGAGAAAGAAAATTTCTCATTTTCTTTCCATTTCTATGGGTCCAGAGTGTCTATTAGATATGGTTAAATTGTGTAACATTATATTTTCAATGAAAACAGCAAAAATTTGTTTGAAATACTTTTCAAAGTGCATGTAACATATTATTAAGCAACAATTTGTTTAATTTTCTAGAAAAAGTAGCACAAAAATTCTGAGTACAGTTACCCTAGTTGGGAATCAAGTTTTTTTTTTTTATTACATACTAATATGTTTAATTTTAAAACTCAGTTTAGTATATATAATTTATGCTACTAGTCTGCTTAGGCTGCCATAACAAAATACCATAGACTAGGTAGCTTAAAAGACAGAAATTTATTTCTCACAGCTCTGGAGGCTGGGTGTCCAAAATGAATATGCTGGCAAATAGGCTTCATCTGAGGCCTCTTCTCTTGGTTTGCAGGTGGCCGCCATCTTGCATTGTGCTTACAAGACCTTCTTTCTACAATGGTGGAGAAAGATATGTCTCTCCCTTTCTCTTCCTATAAGACCACCTATCAAATTAGAGTTACACCTTTAAGACCTCATTTAACCTTAATTACCTTTTTCAGGGATCTATCTCCAAATACAGTCACATGAGGGTTACAGTTTCAACATATGAATTTGGGCAGGGGGGACACAATTCGGTATGTAGCATTTTATTGGGCTCTCACTATGAATATGTATTGGAATATTCAGCCATTGCAATCGTACGAGTCTATTTTAATGCTTCATATCCTTGAAAATGTTTATTGGTGAGATTTCCTAGTCTGATGCACTTTAATACTGACCTCTCTTTCCTTTTAGGCTGGTTGCCAAATGGTTTATAACCTCTGCTATGACTAATTTTATAGTCACTTTCATAGCAAAAGTCATTATCTTTTAGCAGTTTCTGAATGATTTTCCAAGGATATATCACATGTAGAGCCTGGAAACATTCCAATGTAGTATCTGCTTCCAATTTCATTGTAACATTTTCAAATATGCCTGAATAAAATAGATTGACTAAGACTGAATTTAATATGAAACTTCAATTTTTGCTTTGAAGAAGAGAATAGATCACAAATGGCAGAAATCTAAAATATATTTTCCAAATATTGGGTAATAGCCTAAGGATGTTATTGAAATGATCCGGATTAAAATGTTTAACTTGATGCTAACATAGTTTATATGTGCAAAATGTCAAATGTTTTAATAATGATAATAAATGCAATATTGAATTGTTACCATTTTCCTCTAAACTGCTACAACTGATATTCACTGGAAATATCAACGTGAAATTTTATCAAACTGTTTTATTAAAAGAGTTTTATTACCACTCCTAGGAAACAGAAATAAAACTAAGCAATAAAAAGACAATGTAGTAAGAAGATATAGGAGAGCAAGAAGCTTCAAAATAATTTTAATTTTTAAATAATACTAAGGTTATAAATCTGACTTTTGATAATTATAATTAGCAAGTATTTTTTTCATTAAAGAGTGACTACATTGCTTAGATATTAAATAGTTGCAACTAGAATATTTAGCATCTATAAATTCGAGATTCCAATACTTAAGATTTTCTTTCCTTAACTAAATTCGTGATGCTAATTAGGAGATTAACATTTTTCAAGTGCGTGGTCTTTTTTTTTTTTTTAATTTTTTGTTTATTGCAGTAACATTGGTTTATAACATTGTATAAATTTCAGGTGTACATCATTATACTTCTATTTCTCCATAAATTACATCATGTTCACCACCCAAATATTAATTACAACCCATCACCACACACATGTGCCGAATTATCCCTTTCGCCCTCCTCCCCTCCCCCTTCCCCTCTGGTAACCACCAATCCAATCTCTGTCTCTATGTGTTTGTTTATTGTTGTTATTATCAACTGCTTAATGAAGGAAATCATACGGTATTTGACCTTCTCCCTGTGACTTATTTCACTTTGCATAACACCCTCAATGTCCATCCATGTTGTCACAAATGGCTGGATTCCATCGTTTCTTATGGCTGAGTAGTATTCCATTGTGTACATATACCACATCTTCTTTATCCATTCGTCCCTTGATGGGCACTTAGGTTGCTTCCAAGTCTTGGCTATTGTGAATAACGTTGCAATGAACACAGGGGTGCATGTATCTTTACGCATTGGTGTTTTCAAGTTCTTTGGATAAATACCCAGCAGTGGAATAGCTGGATCATATGGTAGTTCTATCCTTGATTTTTTGAGGAATCTCCATACTGTTTTCCATAGTGGCTGCACCAGTTTGCACTCCCACCAGCAGTGTATGAGAGTTCCCTTCTCTCCACATCCTCTCGAACAGATGTTGTTTCCTGTCTTGTTAATTATAGCCATTCTGATGGGCGTGAGGTGATATCTCATTGTAGTTTGGATTTGCATTTCCCTGATAGTTAATGATTTTGAACATCTTTTCATGTGTCTGTTGGCCATCTGTATATCTTCTTTGGAGAAATGTCTGTTCAGGTCTTTTGCCCATTTTTTAATTGGGTTGTTAGTTTTTTTGTTGTTGAGATGCATGAGTTCTTTATATATTTTGGAGCTTAAGCCCTTATCAGATATATGGTTTGCAAATATCTTCTCCCAATTGTTAGGTTTTCTTTTCGTTTTGTTGATGGTTTCCTTTGCTGTGCAGAAGCTTTTTAGTTTGATGTAGTCCCATTTGTTTATTTTTTCTATTGTTTCTCTTGCCCGGTCAGACATGGTGCTTGAAAATATGTTGCTAAGACCGATGTCGAAGAGCGTACTGCCTATGTTTTCTTCTAGAATTTTCGTAGTTTCAGGTCTTACATTCAAGTCTTTAATCTATTTGGAGTTAATTTTTGTGTATGGTGTAAAGTAAGGGTCTACTTTCACTTTTTTGCATGTGGCTATCCAGTTTTCCCAACACCATTTGTTGAAGAGATTTTCTTTTCCCCATTGTATGTTCTTGGCTCCTTTGTCAAAGATTAGCTGTTCATAGACGTGTGGGTTTATTTCTGGGCTTTCAATTCTATTCCATTGATCTGTGTGTCTGTTTTTGTGCCAGTACCATGCTGTTTTAGTTACTATAGCTTTGTAGTATATTTTGAAATCAGGGAGTGTGATACCTCCAGCTTTGTTCTTTTTTCTCAGGATTCCTTAAGCTATTCGGGGTCTTTTGTTGTTCCATATAAATTTTAGGATTCTTTGTTCTATTTCTGTGAAAAATGCTGTTGGAAATTTGATAGGGATTGCATTGAATCTATAGATGGCTTTAGGAAGTATTGACATCTTAACTATGTTAATTCTTCCAATCCAAGAAAACGGAATATCTTTCCATTTCTTTGTGTCTTCTTCAATTTCTTTCAGCAATGTTTTATAGTTTTCGGTGTACAGCTCTTTCACCTCTTTGGTTAAGTTTATTCCTAGGTATTTTATTCTTTTTGTTGCAATTGTAAATGGGATGGTATTCTTAATTTCTCTTGCTGCTACTTCGTTGTTAGTGTACAGAAATGCAACTGATTTTTGTATGTTGATTTTGTATCCTGCAACTTTACCATACTCGTTTATTACTTCTAAAAGTTTTCTGGTGGATTCTTTGGGGTTTTCTATATATAAAATCATGTCATCTGCAAATAGTGACAGTTTCACTTCTTCCTTTCCAATTTGGATCCCTTTTATTTCTTTCTCTTGCCTGATTGCTCTGGCTAGGACTTCCAGTACTATGTTAAATAGGAGTGGTGACAGTGGGCATCCTTGTCTGGTTCCTGTTCTTAGAGGGATGGCTTTCAGTTTTTCACCATTGAGGATGATATTAGCTGTGGGTTTGTCATATATGGTCTTTATTATGTTGAGGTACTTTCCTTCTATACCCATTTTATTCAGAGTTTTTATCATAAATGGATGCTATATATTGTCAAATGCTTTCTCTGCATCTATTGAGATGATCATGTGATTTTTAGTCTTCATTTTATTAATGTGGTCTATCACGTTGATTGATTTGCGAATGTTAAACCATCCCTGCATACCTGGAAAATATCCCACTTGATCATGGTGTATAATCTTTTTAACGTATTGTTGTATGTGATTTGCTAGTATTTTGTTGAGGATTTTTGCATCGATGTTCATCAGTGATATTGGCCTGTAATTTTCTTTCTTTGTGTTTTCCTTGTCTGATTTTGGTATCAGGGTAATGTCGGCTTCGTAGAATGAGTTAGGGAGCTTCCCCCCCTCCTCAATGTTTTGGAAGAGTTTGAGAAGGTTAGGTATTAAGTCTTCTTTGAATGTTTGGTAGAATTCACCAGGGAAGCCGTCTGGTCCTGGACTTTAATTTTTGGGCAGGTTTTTGATTACTGTTTCGATCTCCTTACTGGTGATTGGTCTATTCAAATTCTTTCCTTCTTCTTGATCTAGTTTTGGAAGGTTGTATGATTCTAAGAATTTATCCATTTCTTCCAGATTGTCAAATTGGTTGGTATATAGCTTTTCATAGTATTCTCTTATAATCTTTTGTATTTCTGAGGTGTCTGTTGTAATTTCTCCTCTTTCATTTCTGATTTTACTTATTTTTGCCTTCTCTCTTTTTTTCTTGGTGAGTCTAGCTAAAGGTTTGCCAATTTTGTTGATCTTTTCAAAGAACCAGCTCTTGGTTTTATTAATTTTTTCTATTGTTTTTTTGGTCTCTACTTTTTTTTATTTCTGCTTTGATTTTTATTATTTCCCTTCTTCTACTGATTTTGGGCTTTGTTTGTTCTTCTTTTTCCAGTTCCTTTAGGTGCATTGTTAGATTGTTTATTTGAGATTTTTCTTGTTTGTTGAGATAGGCCTGTATTGCTATAAACTTCCCTCTTAGAACCGCTTTTGCTGTATCCCATAAATTCTGGCATGTCGTATTTTCATTTTCATTTGTCTCCAGGTATTCTTTGATTTCTTCTTTGACCCAGTCGTTGTTCAGTAGCATTTTGTTTACTCTCCATGTTTTTGTGGCTTTTCTGGTTTTCTTCCTATAGTTGATTTCTAGTTTGATACTGCTCTGGTCAGAAAAGATGCTTGGTATTATTTCAGTCTTCTTAAATTTATGGAGACTTGTTTTGTGGCCCAATATTTGATCAATCCTGGAGAATGTTCCATGTGCATTTGAAAAGAACATGTATTCTTTGGTTTTTGGATGGAATGCTCGGAATATATCTACTAGGTCCATCTGTTCTAGTGTGTCGTTTAAGGCCAATGTTTCCTTATTGATCTTCTGTTTGGATGATCTATCTGTTGGTGTAAGTGGAGTTTAAAGTCCCCTACTATTATTGTGTTACTGTCTATTTCTCTTTTTATGTCTGTTAATAATTGCTTTATATATTTAGGTGCACCTACATTGGGTGCGTAGATATTTACAAGTGTTATATCCTCTTGTTGGATTGTTCCCTTGATCATTATGTAATGCCCTTCTTTGTCTCTTTTTACAGTTTATGTTTTAAAGTCTATTTTGTCTGATATGAGTACTGCTACCCCAGCTTTCTTTTCATTGCCATTTGCGTGGAGTATCTTTTTCCATCCCTTCACTTTCAGTTTGTGAGTGTCTTTAGGTCTGAAATGTGTCTCTTGTATGCAGCATATATATGGGTCTTGTTTTTTTATCCAATTAGCCACCCTATGCCTTTTAATTGGAGCATTTAGTCCATTGACGTTTAAAGTAGCTATTGATAAGTATGCACTTACTGTCATTTTTTAACGTTTTTTTTTTTCTCAGTGTTTTAGTAGTCCTTCTCTGTTCCTTTCTTCTTCTATACAGAATTGATGGTCTCTTTAGTTTGAACTCTGTCTGAAAGTCCTACTCTTTAACTCCTCTCCTCCCTCCTTTTATGTTTTTGATATCATATCTAACCTCTTTTTTGTGCATTTGTATCCATTTCCCTCTTATCATGGAAATAGATAATTTTTCCTATTTGTGGTCTTCTCTTTTCCCCTTAAATCAGTCCCTTTAACATTTCTCTTAGCACTGGTTTCTTGGTGACAAACTCCTTTAATTTTTGCTTGTCTGGGAAATTTTTGATCTCTCCTTCCATTTTGAATGATAACCTTGCTGGGTAGAGTATTCTTGGCTGTAAGTTTTTTCCTTTTAGCACTTTAAATATATCATGCCACTCTCTTCTAGCATGTAAGGTTTCCGCTGAGAAGTCAGCTGATAGCCTTATGGGGTTTCCTTTGTATGTAACTTGACTTTCTCTTGTGGCTTTTAGGATTCTCTCTTTATCTTTAATTCTTGGCATTTTGATTATGCTGTGTCTTGGTGTGGGCCTCTTTGGGATTATCTTGTTTGGGGCTCTCTGTGATTCCTGTACTTGGATGTCTGTTTCCTTCCTTAGGTTAGGGACGTTTTCATCTATTATTTCTTGAAATAGATTCTTTGCCCCTTTGTCTCGCTCTTCTCCTTCTGGGACACCTATAACACGGATGTTAGTGCACTTGATGTTGTCCCAGAGGTCCCTTAGACTGTCCTTACTCTTTTTAATTCTTTTCTCTTTTACCTGTTCACCTTGGGTAATTTCTTCTAGTCTTTCGTCCAGCTCACAGATCCATTCTTCTGTATCCTCTACTCTGCTTTTGACTCCCTCTAGTGAATTTTTCATTTCCAGTATTGTATTCTTCATTTCTGATTGGTTCTTTTTTATATCTTCCATTTCTTTGTTGACATTCTCACTGAGTTCATCTATTCTTCTCCCCAGATCAGTGAGCATCCTTAACACTCTTAGTTTGAACTCTCTGTAAGGTAGGTTGCTCATTTCTGTTTCACTTAGTTCCTTTTCTGGGGTTTAGTCCTGTTCCCTTACTTGGTATGTATTCCTTTGCCTCCTCATTTTACCTCTTTCCCTGTGCTTGTGTCTACATATTAGGTAGGTCAGCTACTTCTCCTGCTCTTGGATAGGTGATCTTATGTAAGTGATAGCTTAGGAGGCCTGCAGTGTGCTTCCCTCAGTTCTCCATGTTCCAAGGGTGACACCTATGTGAGCTGTGTCCTTCTGTTGTGGCCTGTTTGCTCTCCCTGTAGGCGCCCAGGGAGGCCGAGTTATGCACCTGGCCAGCTGTTGTAATGCTCAGCTGCTTGTAGTTATTGTAGGCCCTTCAGTCTCTTTATCAGGTGTGGGGAGCCCCAGCACAGTTGGCTGCAAGTTCTAATACCACATTTGTGTTGCAGTATTTCTTTTAAGTAAGTAGGCCCCCAGTATGGCAGGTTGTTAGGCTCAAGGGCTTACAATCTCTATAAGCCTCCAGCCTTTAGGTCTCTTGTCAGCTCTCTGAGGATTGCAGCTGTGTGGGGCTGGTCTCAGGCATGGGAGAACCCAATTGTTTCAGGCTTTGGAAGGTGGGGCAAACCCCCTATGTGGGTCTTTGAGAAGCACAAGTCTTCTGCAGCTGACAAGCCCTGCCGCCCACAGGTCCACACACACAGTCAACACAGTCTTGCCCCATGTGCGCGCCCCGACCTCCTGAAGCAGGCCCAGTCTCTCCATGGCGGGAGCCCCACACACTCCACCCCCGCCCCACACTCTCCACCTGCTCCTTGTGCACGCCCTGCCCCACTGAAGTCAGCTCAGTTGCCAGGCTGAAGAGAATCCAGTCACCAATTTATGCAGGCCCACAAGTTGCCTGAGGGCTTGTTGTTGGGTGGGGCCAGTCTCTAGGGTGGGCTGCCTGCCCTGGCTGAGCTGGATTAAATTGGTGCTCTAGCGGCTGGGGCAGACCCTGGGCTAGCAGGCCTCAGGGAGAACTCCAATGGCGTCTGTGTCAGCACGCCCACACCAGGCCACAACAATGGCTGCCGCCAATGTCCCAGTCCCTGGAGAGGTCTCACCTCTCACCGAGATGCACTCAGAGCCTATCAGGTGAGTCTCCTTTCACCAAAGCACTGTGTACCTTTCTTTCTTGTGATTTTAGGTTGCTTTCTCAAATGGGTAAGTTTGCACATGGGCCCTTTAAGAGCCAGTTTTACTTTCTTTGTGAACCAGCTTTTCTGGGGGTGCTCCCCAATGTTTTAGCGGCGGGCAAAGTCAGATATTATGCTGCTGGTCTCGATGTGCTGGGTCCACAAAATGCCTACAGCGGGGGCGCTCCCGGCTCAGGGCCCCGTTCCTCCAGGGAGGCTGCAGACCTGTGAGCTGCTCCCTGGCAGCCATGAAGCTGGCGGCTTGTGAAGGCGACGTTTTTTTCTCTCCAGAAGGGAGTCTCTGCCTCTTCCCCCTCAATTAGGATTGTCCTTTGTTGCAGGAGTTCCTCTTATCCAGTTTTCAGTTCTGTCTCAGGGGTAATTTTTCCACGAGTAGTTGTAAATTGGCTGTGTCCGCGGGAGTAGGTGAGTTCAGATTCTGCCTACGCCGCCATCTTGACTTCCTTCAATCAAATAATGCATTTTAACTTTACATTGCTATTGCAACTTAAAACCGTGTCCTCCATGGCGACACATCAAACTAAATAATTTAATTAGAAGCGGAAACAGCTGCACATGACTTGATGTTTCAAAACATTTTTTTATACATTCCTACTTTTAGTGATCTCAGCTCCCTGTTTTATATACTAATTTTTCGAGTTTGGCTCATGAACACAACAAGCATAAACATAATTTGTTCTGTAATGAAATATTCAAAGAAACATAGATAACCTGTTCTGATTAAACCAAATTAGAAGACTTTTCTACCTTAAACTCATGTCTCCTGAATCTCCCTTCCATTTTAAAAGATATAAATTTTTATTCTGATTGTCAGTGAAGATGGGCATGATTTGGGACCTAATTGCTAATTACTTTTTTCCTATGGTCCACTTTCTAAGTAAGTGTAGGAGGCTCATGAAGTCTATATTGAGACTTCTTATACTGCTATATCTGGGCCTTAATAGAAACTGCTAAGAGTTGCCCAAGAATAAGTGCAAAATATAAAGGAAATAAAACTATGTCACATGGGAAGGGATATAAAGGACTCACCCTCATAATTCTTCATATATGAAGGAGCTTCTAACAAGAGGAATGTAATTTTAAATAAGGGATTATCCCAAATAAAAATCCCAGCTAGATATTTTGTAGATATTGACATATGGTTTCAAAATTTATATGGAAAGGTAAAAGATAAAGAATAGCCAACATAATACTGAAGAAGAACAAAGTTAAAGTACTAACACTACCTAATTTCAATCCTTATAAAGCCACAGTGTATCAATACAGCATGGAATTGGTGAAAAAAATAGACACATAGATCAGTAGAATCAAATAAATTGCCCAGAAAGAGAGCGGCACAAATAAAATTACTTAATCTTTGGCTAAGATGCAAAGGTAATTCAGGGAAGAAAGGATAAATCTTTCAACAAATGGTAATGGGAAAATTGGAAATCCATATTCAAAAATGAAAATGACATAGACATGGAGTGCAGAACTTACATCTTACATAAAAATTAACTTCTACGTACTATTGCAGGAGTAAATGGTAGGTTAAAATAGTTATGAAGTATTCATTATTAACTAGTGACATATAATTTTTTTTGTTTCTAATTATATGTGCTAAGATTTGCCTAATCTATTGATATTAAAAAAATAGCAATGGGGCTGGCCTGGTGGTGCATTTGTTGGTTTTGGCGTGCTCTGCTTCAGCAGCCCAGGGTTTGCAGGTTGAGATCCCAGGCGCAGACCTACGCCACTCATTAAGCCATGCTGTGGCTGTGCCCCACATACAAAATAGAGGAAGATGGGCACAGATATTGGCTCAGGGCCACTCTTCCTCAAGCAAAAAAAGGAAGATTGCCAACAGGTGTTAGCTCAGGGCCAATCTTTCTCACCAAGAAAAATAAAAGTAATTATATTTCTTAAATCTATTGTTTTACTAATGTGTTGATTTGTGATCTCATCTTTCAACATACATTAAATCAAATTTACACATTTACCACTAAATATTCTTCTGACATCCCTTGAGTTTTGCTATTAGCAATTTTTTGTCATTTTGTTTTAATAGTATTTAATTTCCATTATGGTATTCTTTTACTCATCATTGATTTTGTGATTTTAAAAATATTTGCTTCTGTTTTTAACAATCTTTTCAATTTAATTGAAATATTTTACTATTTATTTTTGTTGTTTTGTTAAAGTCCATGATAATTATGGTAATCATGGTTCTTAAACTTTGAAATATGGAAATATTTTATTTTTCTAGATTATAGCTGTTTTGGAAAACCTTCAATGTGAATGTTATCAGGAATATAATATCAATTTAATAAATATATATTTATGAACAAACCTGCTAATAGGTCATTCAAATTGCCTATACATTTCCTGATTTGTTTTGGCTACTTAATATATCTTGATAGGGGCATGTTAAACGTTTTAATTACAATTATGGATTTACCAACTCACTGGTGATTTGGTTTAATTTTTTCCAACTTCATTGAGATATAATTGACATATGATATCACTAGTCATCAGGGAAATGCAAAATAAAAACCACAATGAGATTTCACCTCACACCTGTTAGAATGGTTATCATTAAAAAGAGAAAAGATAACAGGTGTTGGTGAGGATGTGGAGGAAAGGGAACACTTGAACACTGTTGGTAGGAGTGTAAATTGGTATAGCCACTATGGAAAACAGTATGGAGGCTCCTCAAAACATTAAAAATAGGGGACCAGCCCAGTGGCGCAGTGGTTAAGTGTGCTCACTCTACTTCAATGGCCTGAGGGTTCGCAGGTTTGGATCCTGGGCACACACTGACGCACCGCTTGTCAAGCCACGCTGTGGCAGCGTCCCATATAAAGTAGAGGAAGATGGGCACAGATGTTAGCCCAGGGCAAATCTTCCTCAGCAAAAAGAGGAAGATTGGCATTGGATGTTAGCTCAGGGCTGATCTTCCTCACAAAGAGAAAAAAAAAAAATTAAAATAGAACTACTATGTGATCTACCAAATCCACCTCTGGGTATTTATACGAAGGAAACAAAATCACTCTCTTGAAAAGATATCTACACCTCCATGTTCATTGCAGCATTATTTACAATAGCCAAGACACAGAAACAACCTAAACGACCATCAAAGGATGAACGGATAAAGAAAATGTGATATGTGATATATATTTCCCTGATGATTAGTGATGTCAAGCACGTTTTCATGTACCTTTATTTTTTTCTCTCTTTTAAATAGTAACATATAGTATTCCATATTTACTCTTTCAGATAGAAAAACATTTGTAGTAAAAGTTTTGGTAAGATTGGGAAGGAAGGAAGGAATTTAGGACTTAGGATGTGGTAAAGACTTTTCAGTTGATGGAATTATGTACTGTTGTGTTCTAAGCAAAAAGGACACTATCATGAGATGAAGATTTCAACTGCAGTAAGAAGAGACTTTTATGTTGTGATAATTTCTAATTAGGTCTGGATGTGAGTCTTCTTTGTACAGAGACCTATGAACCATCTGCTCCCAACTCCTAAACACCCACACTAGGGCAGTAGGCAGGGATAGAATAACCACAACAAACACTCTAATTTATGGGAAACAAGGTAATTATGAAATCCTCTTACTGGTAAAACACTGTGAAGGCTGTAACCCTGTGGAAGAAGAACGTTCCTTGATTACACCCAACTTCTGTTATCTGTACTACTTTGTTTATTTTTCTTCCTGGGGCCTCTGGGAGATCTCCTTTTTCTATTAACTCTAAAACTCAGGATGAAGTGGGCATTGGGAATATATGCTCCCTGAATGGCTTGCATATTTTTAAGATGGCTTCTGCCTAAAGGAGCTTGGCGGTCCAAAGTTCTAAGTCTCAGTCAGAAGCACAAATAGCCGGGGGTTTCCTGGAAGTACAACTCTCCTACAAACATTGTAGGATTTGTCTGTTTGATTCCTGGCATCTTCATTGGCCAGGAACCACACTCACAGTTGTTTTTATGTCTTAGTTCTTTAAAAATGCTATATTTTTCCAATTTTCTTGCTGAAGTTTTATTCCTTCTCAATTTAAACAGCACTACCTTAAAGCTGTTGACATTCCATGAGAGAATGTCTTAATCAAGCTTTTGCCCTGAAATATTTTCTTCAGTTAAAAAGATTTAACAGATATCATAACTTTTAGTCTATTATTCCTGAGTCAGCTTTATTTGTTTAAAATGTTCCTGTGTATTTGTTTCTTAAAGATTTTCTCAATCTTTTTGGGGGGACACAGGGTTTTGAATCAATTGGCTTTTACAAAAGCCCTGGGTTTCTGCGATTTTTCTATTCCATTTCATTTCTTCTTTCAAATCTACCAGTTTTTCCCTTGACTTACTTTATTTCTCTAATATCTTTCCAAATATAGCCAGTAATAAAAATACTAGTTATATTCTGTTTTCTGAACTCTTTTCCTATAGCTACAGGTTCAGAAGGCAAAATCTCTGACTTCCAAATTTTCTCAAGTCCCAGTTTTTTTGCTTTGTTTTGTTTTGGGTTTTTTTTTTTTTTTTTGGTGAGGAAGATTAGCCCTGTGCTAACATCTGTTGCCAATACTCTTCTTTTTGCTGAGGAAGATTGGCCCTGGGCTAACATCTGTGCCCATCTTCCTCTACTTTATATGTGGGACACCTCCACAGCATGGCTTGATGAGTGGTGCGAAGGTTCATGCCTGGGACCTGAACCTGTGAATCCCAGGCCTCCAAAGCAGAGCATGTGAACTTAACCACTATGCCATCGGGCCGGCCTATCAAGTCCCAGTTGTCTCAAATATTTGCCACTGAATTATGTGGATTTCCAATTTTCCAGTGTCCAAAAGTTTTTTCATTATACATTTTCCTAAAGCCATAATTTTCCTAATGATGACCTTTATTCATTAAGAAGAGCAAGATTACTCAAGTGATTTGATTTTTCTTTGTAAGAAAACAACGTGTAATACACATTTAAAAGATTTCTTGGGGCCAGCCCTGTGGCTTAGTGGTTAAGTGCTCGCGCACCACTACTGGCGGCCTGGGTTTGGAGCCCGGGTGCGCACCGATGCACTGCTTGTCCTGCCATGGTGAGGCGGCGTCCCACATACAGCAACTAGAAGGGTGTACAACTATGACATACAACTATCTACTGGGGCTTTGGGGAGAAAAAGGGGAAAAAAGGAGGAGGCTTGGCAATAGATGTTAGCTCGGGGCCGGTCTTCCTCAGCAAAAAGAGGAAGATTGGCATGGATCTTAGCTCAGGGCTGATCTTCATCACAAAAAAAAAAAAAAGATTTCTTTAGCAACTTCTGAATTTAAATTTGGTACACTACCCAGACACCACCACTTATCAAAATTTCAGTAACATAAAGTAACTCCTCCCATACAACATCAGATCATCAGATGCCATATCTTTGTTTTTCATATAATGAACTAGATTAAGAAAGTCTACACGATCATTGACTATATATACCTAGGAGAGTATGAAAGATAATTAGAGAAAATTCTAGTAAATGGTCAAAGAAGCAGCCCAGATTGCAGGAAGAATAGTGATCAAATTCCTTGAACAACTTTAATCTTTGTAAATATGCATATGATACTGTGTTTGGGACGTAAAAGTGAAGACTTGTATTCTTGACAACAAGGAGTTAACAATCACTTACAGAATCTGAGCTCAAGTAAAAGCTTCCAGCCTCTGAAAGGACGAGAGCTACAAGGATGTCAGGAAGAGTATCATGGCAGGAATTCAGGTAAGCCAATAAGACCTTAACTAACGAAGATGAAAGGTCATCCAGGGTATTTGTTAAAACCAGTAAGCTAGTTACCATAAACAATGTAAGAAGGAATATCAAGGATGATTAAAAGTTAAGCTGTTGATAAAATATTTTTAAATTCTCATTATCTGTTAATAAAAAGTTATCACTGAACTCATAGATACAGAGAACAGATTGGTGGTTGCCAGAGGTGGGGTGTGTGAGGGAGGTGGGTGAAATGGGCAAAGGTGGTTAAAAGGCACAAACTTTCAGTTATAAAATAGATAAGTCCTGGGATGTAATGTATGGCATGGTGACTATAGTTAATAATACCGTATTGTATATTTGAAAGTTGCTAAGAGAGTAGATCTTAAAAGTTCTCAGCATAAGAAAAAAAAAATTGACTATGTGTGGTGATGGATGTTAACTAGACTAATTTTGGTATTCATTTCATAATTTTTTAGATATATTGAATCATTACGTCGTACATCTGAAATGATCATAATGTTACATATGAATTATATCTCATTTCTAAAAAAAAAGTTATCAAAATGTGGGCTTACATCTCAGCTACAGGTGGGTATTAAGTGGCCAAAACTAAAAAATTTAGTAAGCTATAGAGGCAAGTGTATTATTATAGCAGTCACTAGAAAATATTACTCTCTATTTGTAGTACTTACCTTTTTAAAATACTTTTTTCTATAATAAATATTTTAAATGTCCTCATAAATTGGGACATAAACTAACTGAGCCGTTAATTTACCTGATTATTATGAGTAAAAAGGAAACACATAAAGCTTTGAACATTATAAAGCACAAAGGTGAGGAAGTGGAGCCAAAGTACATGCCAGGCACGAATAAAACTAGATGTTTATTCATATTATGGCATGTAATCCCAAAGAATGGTTTATTGCTGTTATTCCATAACGGTTTTCATAAATATACCCAGCCATAAATTAATTAAGTGCTAACACCTCTGGGAAAATTACTGAGAGTTATGATATGAAATCAAGTCACAATTATATATATTGTACTAAAAGGCTCTATTGTGAGCTTATAAAATATTTCCAGCTGGTAGGTAACGCTAGTCTGATATTACCAAACACTAATATATTAAACAATGACAACTTTAGCACATGTTCCAGTGGCACAATAAGCTACTTTTATGTAACAAACCCCTCCAGTTTTATTGTAAAGCCGGGAGCTGTTTCACTACTGTGAAACACACGAAGTAGAACATTTATTGCTATTATGCCAAATAAATGAAGTGAAACAACAAAGAGGGCTTTAAATGAACTGTATTTTATGGCTAAAGTGCACAGAAGATTAAATGAAAAACCAGCTTGAAATTCATTCAGCCATTTTCCTTATTCATTTGTGTGTGTGAGAAATCACAGCCCACTCAGAACAGAAGGAGAAGCCCTAGGTTCTAGTGCTCCCTTATTATGGTTGAGTTGTGAAAGAGCCCGAACCAAGAGTAAAGAAAACAGGCATGGTATATGACATCTGAGTTACATAGTTTAAAATACAGACAAGGAAAAGGACTAAAAACTGGTTATTGTCCAAATTCATGTAGACACAATAAAGTCAAAGGTTTTTAAATTTCATTGGGAAAAATGCTGATATTTAAGTATATATCACAATAACAATAACATTTTTAAATATCCTATTTAAAACCCAAAATCTTTTTTTTTTTTTTGTGAGGAGGACTAGCCCTGAGCTTACATCCGATGCCAATCTTCCCATTTTTTCTTGAGGAAGAGTGGCCCTGAGCTAACATCTGTGCCCATCTTCCTCTACTTTATATGGGACACCGCCACAGGATGGCTTACCAATTGGTGCGTCGGTGGGCGCCCAGGATCCGAACCTGCGAACCCCGGGCCGCCGAAGTGGAGCACGCGCACTTAACCACTTGCGCTACTGGGCTGGCTCCAAAAAACCCAAAATCTTGAAACTTTAATTTCCACATTTTTAAGTATGTGATTTTTTTGGAGGGGTGTAAAATATGAATTTGTTTTCAGATCTTGATAAACATGTCTTCTGTCCTATTTCCTTAATTCATGTCCCATTTTTTTTTATTATTCTTATTAGCCTAAAAGTTGCTTGTTCCCATAAAATAAATTTGCTGATATGGGAATATTAATTTGCATGGACCTGTGTCAATGTTGACGCTGAAGAAAAGTAGCATATACTGTCATAAGCTATTGCACAAAATCAATTGTCATACATATTTAAAATCAGTATGATGTTGGAATGGGTTACAATGATATGTTATTGATCTCTCCTTAAAATATTATAGTAAACATAAATCAGTTTTCTAGGACCACAGCATTATCTATATATCAGGCCAGCAGCAGGGCTCATTTAACATCTGTTCATTATTCTCTAATATTTTTCTTTCATATTAACAAAACTAGAGCAGATATTTGCTAGCCATAAGGCAGCAAAAACATGTCTTTCTCAGTGCTGCTGGGTTTGTTCTCTCTTTAAATGCGTTTAATCTCTCCCTTTCCCGAGCCACTAGACTTCAAAAAGCACAGAATTAGAAAGAAAGCAAGAGGGCCGGCCCCGTGGCTTAGCGGTTAAGTGCACGCTCCGCTGCTGGCAGCCCAGGTTCGGTTCCGGGGCGTGCACCGAAGCACCGCTTCTCCGGCCATGCTGAGGCCGTGTCCCACATACAGCAACTAGAAGGATGTGCAACTGTGACATACAACTATCTACTGGGGCTTTGGGGGGGAAAAAAAATAATAAATAAATAAATAAATAAATACTAAAAAAAAAAAGCAAGAGAGAGAAATAAAGAAAGAAGAAGGAGGAGGAGGAGGAGGTGGTGGGAGAGGAGGTGAGGGAGGGAGGAAGGGAGAAGGAAGGAAAAGGAAGGAATGTAGCCAATCCCATTGGTAATGGTATATCTTTCTTTTCTCACTGCTAATAGTTTGAAAAAAAAGTGGTTTATTTCAATTGTCTCCATTCTTCTTTCAATTTCTTTCTTTTCCCCTGTTTAATTGTCTAGGAAATCCATTAACCTCTCCTCCACAAATGTATCATTACTTTGGCTTTGGGTACACTACATTTTCCTGGTTTTTTACTATATTCATAGTAGATGCTTCTATCTCACTCAGTGTTTCACATTCTTTTCCCTAATCCCATTCCCCAAAATACTCTGGTGTATCATCTAATGTTGATCAAAGTAGTTGAGTATATCCTATATCCTTCAGGAGTAGTAAGCAGATTTAAATCTTTCCATTTTATGTGTGTGTTCTCTCTCTTTCTTTCTTATTTTTTCCCTTACTTTTTTTCCCCAGAAATATATTGTTAAAAGAGTAGTATAGTACTGGTATTATTTCTGGAATTTTTGAATTGGTAATTTGGCTAAAATAATGTGAGGATTATGAACTTGGGTTGTAGGATCTAGAATTCAATCAAGGGTTGTCGAGATGTACCTTATCTTCTGTGATAAGTGACTGTAGACACACCAGTTGAAAAATTAAAAAAAAATAATTTGGCATTCTGCCCACCAAAAATGTATCCCTAGTGTGGAGTCTATTTTCTTGTTACCTACACAAGAGCTCTATGTGAACCCAAATCCATAAAAAAATAAGCCATTTTGGGATAAAGACACTACCTGTTTTCCAGGGACTCCCAGGCCTTTAAAGATGAGTATCCTACAGCTGCTAAAAACACTGATCTGAAGTGCAGCACTAAAAAGGAGGCAGTTCTACTGACAACTTTTTCAAAGAAGTATGCTCATGAGTAATGTTGTCAGATGCTGCATCATGAGATAATCCAGTCTTGGCTCACTGGCCTGTCTTGATTCCTTCTGGACTATTCAAATTCTCTAAGTTATACTTCAGGCTAAGAGTTTTCCTTAAACAAAATTTAATAACCAAAGTTCCAGTCACACTAGACCATCATTAGATCCTCAGAATTCTATTCCGTTAGCCCAGGCTTCTAATTCCTACATTTTTGTTTCCCATTTCAGATCAATCAATTAATCAAAATAAATAAGCAAAACGGAGCCATAATATGTAGTTATTTGGGGTTTAAATTGACAGTCTTCTCTCTAGTGCTTGTGTTTTTCTAAGATTTTTCTTACATGAACTGAGAAGCATGAGCCTCAGTTTGTAGTTGAAGAAGGAGGGAATAAAAAGGGAAAAGTCAATTCCCTTCATCTAGATTGAAAGCAAGTTATTGTAGAAGTCTCTACCCTAGAATGGCGAGGGTGGGATGTTGTCAGCTGAGCCTGACGTCCACAGCGTGGCATAAAGTGGCTCAGGGAAAAACACAATGTGAATGTGAGTGTATGTGTGCATGCGCAGAGGGAGAGAGCAAGGAGAAAAAGCCACAGAGAGAATGAAAACCGAATGGTGCAAAAGGAAAGCAATGTGTGAATCAGGGAAGGGGTATTTTGGAACTTCTTCTACTGTTCTTGCAATTTTTCCATAAATTTGGAAATAAATAAAAACAAAAATTTACAAAAACAAATTTTAAAAATGTAGAAGGAGAACGATCGACCAAGATGAAGAAGAGCCAAGATGAGTTGGGAGAAGTAAACAGGAACTGAATCATCTAGGGCTTTGTGGCCTATGGCCTGGGGTTGGATCTTACTCCAGCTGCAATAGAAAGTCATTAACTAATTTCTAGTAAAACCTGATTTGGTGGAGGAGTTTCAGGTCATTGAGCTACCTCTTGGATGAAATTTTCTGTTTTTTGGTTGTTGTTATTGTTTTCATTTTCCCTAATAACTGCTATCAGCTGTGTTATGTGAACTTTGTTTTCCAGTGGGAAGCAAGTTCACTTATTGACATCTGTCTAGTTCATAGCTTTTCAATTGCTTTTAGTTTTACCAGCTGCCCAGTTGCGAAGCTTTTCTCTGTCTGCAGGGCAGTATAGGATTGCGGCTCTGGGCGTATTCCATCCTTCTCCTCTTTGTTTGATTCTCTGCTCTAGGATCTGAGAGAAAGGATTGGAGAACAAAGTCAGTGCTTTGCAGCCTTTGGTGATATTTCTCCTATTTGTTTTTTAGAATCAATGTTTCCAAATGAGAGCAACAAGGTATCCATGGGAGTGAACGAGCTGACCGCTTTATGCTACCTCTGATTATTTAGCTTAGGTTTTAGTTTGTGGCTAAGAATTTGACTTGAGTTCATATTTTAGATGTCTTTGTTAAGGTCAGCCCAATATTTTCCTCAATAGTTATATTTAAACATATTTATAATTTTTAACAGAAAAATACTGATTTAGAAAGCAGAATAATTAAAATAGGCTTTTGTTCACATAGTAGACTTAAAAAACGAAATTGCAAACAAAATGTATTATATACAAAAATAGGGGTATGACTAATCTATGTCGTATATATAATTGTGAATATAACTGATTAAAAATTTAAATAGCAAGAAAAATAATAAAATTATGCTGAATTTTTATAATGAAACAACATATGTAGATCATTGATTTTTTTTCTTAATTTTTCCCTGAAATGCTTATTCAAATAAAATGTCACATAAAACCCAACATAAAATAGATGAAATCTACTATGACCCGGTAAAAACATTGGTGGCTATCCTGAAGCCCCAGCTCTTTAGTCCTTCCTTATTTCCATCATCTGCAGAGATTCCTCAGATCACTTCAAAGCTCTGAAGAACAAACTTCAATACTTGCCTAAGTAATATTCAGTGTTTTCCATATCTCCTTTTTTTCTTCCTAAGAAAATATACTTTAAAATTAGTATAATAGTTTATTAAATAATTGTAATGTAATGGGACATTATAATTAACATTTTTATAAAAACAAAAAAGCCATTGGTATTATATTTATGAAAAGCAAGATATAAAATGTGTTTAAATAGGACCTTAATTTTCTAAAAGAATGGGTAGAAATACAAAATACATTGAAGTAGAGAAAAATATTAAAAATGTTTATCTCTGTGTTGTGCAATTTTGGAGTGAGTTTTACTTTATTTTGAAAATGTATTATATTTTCTCAATTACCTACAATGGATCACATAAATATAATAATATTAGGAAAAAAATTTTCAATTTAGATCACTCTCAAAGATCACCATAAAACTTTTGTTTAAATTTTATTTAAATTGTTCTTAACCCAAACTTTTTTCTAATGAAATTATTGATGGAAGTACAAAATATTATAGTTGAAGGACACAATATAGATCTTCTACTGTAGTCCATATAAAATCACTGTTATTTTATTATATAAGCAAATGATTTGGGACCTACCACATAGTATCCTTTAACTTCAGAGATTCATAATTATATTAGAATTTTAAAGGCTAAAAAAATAAAGATCCTTAACTTTGTTTAATCAATTGTTTTTCAAATTCATTTTCATTTAACACCCATTATAATTTTTGGTAATACGTGATGTAGTGCTAGCAACATTACTACAAGCTACTCATTTTAGAGGTGAGATAACCTCAATCTAGAATGAGGTCTCTGCTATATGATATATATATATAATCTATACATATAGTAGAGTTGGAATAGGAGCTAGAACTGAGGTTTTTGATCTCGGGTTCACTGTCTGTGGATACAGTCCAATGCTTAGTACCCTGCACTAGTCTCTCCCAAAAATCTGGATCCTGGATATGTAATTGGAGGCAGACCAAAAGGTTTATTGTATTTAGACAAGTAGTTAAATTTTATAAAAAGTATTTATTACACTTGTCACAGGGTTCAGGAATTATCACAAGTTCATAAACTATTATTCTATTTCAAGTATTAATTATAAATAAAAGCCTTTCATGCTAGATAAGCAAGAGATGGGAGATGAGAAAGAGAGCAAGAAGAAAAGTAAACTAAGTATAAAGAATCCACTTAAAAATAATTATAAGGAAGGCATACTGTGTATCTGCATATGTCTTTGATTCAAATATAATTTTTTGTTTATTTTATTCACAATATTTTTTTATTCATCTTTTTAACTCAAATTCCAGAGGGACAATCAGGAGAGCGAAATGGTCACTATATTTTTTCTTTTCTTTTTTTTTTACATATGAATTTTTAATCAATGTTTGATTACACAGATATCATGATGTCCTAACAAATTTTGCTTCTGACAACTATCTCTAGGGAAAGAAAAGCTCTACCTGTTTAGGAAGGATGGCCGGTATTTCCCGAGAAAATCTCCATTTATATTCAGTTTTGTTTAAGTAAACAGTACTGTTTCAATGATGTCTTTCATCTTCAAAAGAAATAGCTTTGAAAAAATAATTCATAAAAGGGAGAAAATATTATATGAAAAGAAAAATGTTACATCAATAATTTAGGTCAAATTTGGCTCTCTTAAGAATTAAATTGGGGCCGGCCCGATGGCTGAGCGGTTAAGTGCACGCGCTCGGCTACTGGTGGCCCCGGTCCCGATCCCGGGCGCACACCGACGCACCACTTCTCCGGCCATGCTGAGGCCGCGTCCCACATACAGCAACTAGAAGGATGTGCATCTATGACATACAACTACCTACTGGGGCTTTGGGGGGAAAAAAAGGAGGAGGATTGGCAATAGATGTTAGCTCAGAGCCAGTCTTCCTCAGCAAAAAGAGGAGGATTAGCATGGATGTTAGCTCAGGGCTGATCTTCCTCACAAAAAAAAAAAAAGAATTAAATTGTATATAAATTGACACAGCCACTGTTAGACCAATCTTCAGTTTGTGTTATAGTTAGGTTATGATAAGTTACTATAACAAATAGACTCAAATTGCATATCGGCTTAAATATAACAAATATTAATTTTTTACTGATATTGCCATCCAATTTAGGTGTTACTGACCAGTCGGTGGCTCTCTTCTGAATGTTGACTCAGGGATACAGATTTCTTTCTTCATGCAGTCTTTTATTCCCCAGGACCTTATTATCAGCATGCAGCTGTGGGAAAGAGACACAACTGTCCCTTAAAAGTCTTAGACTGGAAGGGCACATGTGACTTCCACTCATGTTCCAGTGATGAGAACTACTCACGTGACATCATACTAGCCACAGGAAAGGTAGGCTCATAAATGCAGTCCTTGACTGGACAGCCACTTTTTAGCTACGTTTTTATGCCACAAAAGGGAAGATTGCATATTGATAGATAGCTAGACATCTCTACCATTAAAAAAGAAGTATATCCCAAGATATATATGATAATTGGGGAACAACTGTTAAAAAATATCTACTTTTTACTGATTATAATATGTTTAAATGCCCAAAAGCTTAATTGACCTAAAAAGCATTCTTTGATTTCAGATTATCAGATAGGAATAACAACATCTACCTAAAATGCGTGAATATGTGAATCATAGCATATCTGGCCTAAAGTTGAAGTTATTGATTACTCTTTTAAATAGTGCTTGAATGGACTTATAGATGACATTCCCAATCTCATC
Source organism: Ceratotherium simum simum (assembly GCF_057802395.1). Lineage (NCBI taxonomy): Eukaryota > Metazoa > Chordata > Mammalia > Perissodactyla > Rhinocerotidae > Ceratotherium > Ceratotherium simum. The sequence continues at coordinate 25,621,899 of NC_141918.1, read as the reverse complement.
TTTCTTTACTATGGACAGTCACTCTTCTCCAAACAGGACATTACTCTCTCATGCATGTACAGGGTGATAGAATGAATTCATTTTCTTTACCTGATAAACTCCAAGTTTCCCTTAAATAGACCACTCAACTATTACCTACCCTGTAAAATATTATTCAATGTCATTAGACCAAATGAATGCATTTCCACACTGTGCTCCTACAGCACAAAACACAAGTAACCAGTAGCAAAACCTAAAAGAGATTAACCTCTTTTCAAACAACTCTCTCTAAGGAAATGCTGCTTAACATTACCCACTGGGGCAGATTACATTTTTCAAAAATGACCACAGGAATGTATTACATGATCTTTCAGAAATGAGACAAAATCTGTCTTCTGTTTGAATCTGTGCAGAATTCTGTCTCGAGGAATATATAGAAATGATGCTGTATTACTTCCTAGTCTAGATCATAAAAGTGATATAGCTTCTCTCTCTCTCTCTCATCTATCTCTATCTCCATCTTTCTTACTCTTTCTCTCTCTCTCTCAGGATATTTGCCACTTGAGACCAGCCACCATGCTGAGAGAAAGCCCAAATTAGACTTCACAAAGAGAGTACATGAAGAGAGGAATTGGGGACTTACTAGCCAAGAGCCAGCATCAACTGCTGGACGTGTGAGTGAACTTGATGTCAAATGATTACAGCCTCCAGGCTTCAAGTCTTCCAACTGTGCCCCAAGACCTTGTGGAGTAGAGATAAGCAACCCTGCTATAATCTGTCCGAATTCTTTACCTTTAAAAATCTGTGAGCATAATAAAAGGTTGTCTTATACCACTGTTTGAAATAATTTGTTAAACAGCCAGAGTTACTGATATACCCCTTTCAAGCACTAAAAGCCAGGTAGGTTGACATACTTTTAAATAACAATATCAAGAAGATTTAGAGATGTTATGGAGTGAAAAATGTAGTTGAGAATGACTAACACATACAATGGACTTAGAACATATTGCAATATTGATAAGATAAGCATAAACATATCCAAAATTGACAAATCTAAAACTTTTGTATTCTAATAATAATTTGTAATTATCTTCTCAATAGGAATAGCAAAAATCCTTAATGTGGTGTACCAAAGGAAAACGGTTTCATTCTGATCATATTCAGATCTGCCCTACGTTTTGTTCCTTCTCTTATTTCCATTCCTTGATGTTTTTTACCACATGCAAATTTATATTGGGATATGCCTTGCGTGGATAAGACCCATATTCTCAGTCTTTGTTAACAAACATCCTCAAAATTCACTAAAAATACAGTTGCGATCAATCAAATCGCAAGCAGATTGACAGCCACTCACATTTTCTGTGCAATTGCTGGCCGCTTACTACCAGTTAGCTTTAGAGTGGCTTTTCTTTGTGTCTTTGCGACCCTGCAGATTCTTGATCTTAGTGCTGAGCCCAGGGTCAGGATACTGTGTCCCGCCTATGCTGTGGTGATGGTAGGGATTAATTCTCATTCCCTCCAGCAATAGAAGTAGCTTCCTGTGTTATAAGCCGATGATTGACTGTCCCAGTTGGACAGCACATAAACGCCTGGCACTGTCTGTGTGGCATTGTTAAACAACCGCCCTGGCTGAGGGAGCTCAGAAGTGTTCTCTGTCACTCTCAATCACCTCTGCAATAGACGCTATCAAACCAAATTATTCTTTTATTTTGTTATTATCCACCTGGCTAGAATTTCAGCTCCACAAGAGCAGAAAACTTGTCCCATTAGCATTTCCACAATGCTAAGGACAATTTCTCATATACAAGAGATGCTCAGTAAGAATTTTTGAGTGAATCTTTTATTTGGAAATCTTAAAATTAAAATTAATATCTGACAATAATATAATTCTTTATTCTTTCCAATTTATAGTTGTTCTTGAACCTTTTCAAACATCCAGTTGCCAGCTCCTCTCCTTTTTCTCAATCTATAAACCCTGTCATATATTCTTCTTTTCCTATATAGGCTATTCTCCATGTAGACCACTTCAACCAAGTTCCTGTCTATACCCAAAACTGCAACATACAAGACTGCAAGTCTGGAGTAACCAAAATATATGCTATTTTTACCCCTTTACCAAGGCAGCTAAACCTGACCAGAGAAAAATGTCTTGAATATATAACAAGCACCAAAATCCCCAGTCTCCAATCATCATGACCCTTTAGAGCCACCAAGCTATTGTTCTATTTTCCTAATAAGTTTAGTCTTCCATTATTCTCCAAGGCTATTTCAAACCTTCTTCACTTAGTCAATTCCCTTTATCCACTACCTTTCTACTCCCTCTGGATAGATGATCCCTAATTAAGAAGATAGAATCTATTAAGCACATCATCATTCCTCTGTGCTCTTGTGAAAACTTAGTGCCATCCATCCACCCATCCATCCTTCCTTCATATCTAATAGATGAAATGTGTCTCCCTCCTCTTGCTCTCTAGATCAAGCCTATCTATGCCAGCCTCCACTTCACCCTAAAATTCTGAAAAATTATTCCAATTTCTCATTCTTCAACTTCTAACTTTTTACTGGCTCTTCACATCAACATTTAAACACAAAATTTCATGCACGTTTTGTGAAAAAACAAATTCTTCCTCCACCCTATACCTTGCTCTAAATACCAGCCTCTCTCTCTACTTCCTTTCAGAAATTATCTTCTTCGCTTCAGGTTTCTACTTCCGCACTTCTAAAGAATTCCTCAAATACTCCACTCGCTTTCTTCTCGTCATTTCCCTACCCAATGGCCTCTTCATTGAAATAATCGCCTACTGATGGTAAGTGTAATTGGCATTAATTGGTGTTTTTATATTTTATCACCAGCCCACACTCTAGCTTTTGATAGTTTTAATTTTGCCTTGATGTTTTCACTTCCATTTACACAGCTCTGAATTTCTTGCTACCTCACCAGCCCCTTCTTAATGTTCTTAATAAGCTTTTGTTTCTCTTATTGCACCCCCAGTCTTGTTGTTTCCTTGTATAATATCTATTTTTCCTCTCTTCGTTCTATACTTTTTCCCTGGGCGATATTATCTGTAGCCTGTTTTAATTATTATCTGAATGCTGATAAATTTTAAATACATATGTTTATCCAAGATCTATCTCTTGAGTTCCAGACCCACATATCCAAGTGTAGTGTAATAGACATCTACACTTGGGTTTTCCACAAGTCTTACAATTTATTCATCTCAATTCTTACAAATTTCAATTATTACAAATTCTAAAGTGATCTCATTATTTATGTATCTCTTAAATTTTGTTCATTACTCTATGCCTTAAGTAGTTAGGCAATTAAAAGACCTTCCTGTGACTTTGCTAGCTCTAAGCCAGGGTTAGCTATAGGAAATTTAGTAAAATTGTACAATATATCCTCCACATACGTTGCTAGGAATCAGGGCACAGACCGCACCACCCCCTCCACCTGTGCCCTGAGGAACATTGACCTCAGCCCAATGTCCAGTTGGTGAGAACCTTTAGTCCCTATTTCTCAACTCTCGAAAGGCACCACCCTCAATTTCCTCACTAAACTCCTGAGATATCCAGTATAACTTCAATTGTGTTTTACAAAACATAAAAAGTTTCCTAGAAGCATCTTTTTTCAGTCCTACTATAGATCTCAGAGGAAAAAATCTAAGTGAGGAAGACTCCAAGAAGGAGAAAATAGATGGAGAACAAACAAATGTAATTTAACATTTCAACAACTTGTTTCGCCATATTTATACAAACTTAATACTTTAATGAAAATGTTTTAAATTAACATGGAAAGCCTACAATAATTTTATGGTTTCTTGAAAAAGATCTTCTAATCACCCTTGTTTGAGAAACATGCATATTAGCTACATTCTATTTCTCTCACATGAAAAGGCTCTAGGCAAGGACTGTAAACCATCAAAGACACACTGTAAACCTGAGCGATCTACCACTCCAGAACACATGAGCCAAACTGCAGCTGCCACAGCTCTTACCCACTGTGCCCCAGGACAATGGTATGGAGACAGTGGCTCTAGACTCTAAATCTACAGTTGCTGTTAAGTGAGCTTAGCCTTCTATCATGTAGGCTCATTGTTCATTTTTCTCCCAAGACTGCTGAGTTGAAATTCACCATGGCTTTCAACCCCCACATTATAGGACCCAGCACTCCTTACCTTTGATCCAACTACACATTTACCTTCATAATTCTCTTTACTTTCTTGTCACGGACAGAGCCCTCAAATTCTCTATTTCTCAAAACGTTCCTCTTGTCTCCTGGAAATGTCTCTCATAGTTAGCAACTTCCCAAAACCCTCAATCTCTTCTCACTTCCACCACCTCCTTCCTTTAAGTAGAACCAAATTCCTTCCTAAGGACTTTCTCCCTTATGACCTTCAAGTTCTGCCTCTTCCTTGTTCTCTCCTACCATATACTTTAGGATTGGCAGGTTACTCTGCTGTTGCCAGACTCTATTCCCTTATAAACAGCTTTTGCCTTGAGGCTTACTCCCAATTTTTTTTTCCCTTTATGGTCAGGAAGATTGGCCCTGAGCTAACATCTGTTGCCTATCTTCCTCTTTTTGCTTGAGGAAGATTGTTGCTGAGCTAACATCTGTGCCAATCTTCCTCTATTTTGTATGTGGGTCGCCACCACAGCATGGCTTGATGAGTGATGTGTAGCCTGCACCCAGGATCCAAACTGGCGAACCCTGGGCTGCTGTAGTGGAACATGTGAACTTAACCACTATGCCACCAGGCCGGCTTCCTTACTCCCAATTTTTAAAACATTCTCTTCCTTTTCCTTTTGACATCATCTCCTAATTTTCTAAGAGTAATTGCTTATTTCTTGCTCATTCATTGGAGTCCTGGAAACCTAGATTTCAGCTCTATTTACTGCCTGAATTCCTACCCTCTACATAGATTTATGCATCCATTAGATGACGCATCCAGTAATCTATCTCCTCAGTTTGCCAATGTCTTTATTTTCAGTAAGATTTCCTCTACCACTCTATTTATGCTCAAACACGTCAACAGTGGAAACTTTCATACTTGCAAATCAGCATTCTCCTCTTTGACTCGAAATCTTCCTCCTTCCAGCTTGCTTTACGTAATTCAGGCCACAATCGTCTGTGGACTTCACCAGGACCTCCAGACTATTTATACTTGACTTTTTCCTACTCATTGACCAAGATGGTCTTAATGTTCCCATCAGCTTGACTAAATTTTAGACCAGGTTCTTCCTGACTATGGGCACCTGATCTCCCTTTCTTAGAGCATTTACTTTAGAAAATTTGCAATTATAAATTAATTCTCTGCCCCTTTGAAATGTAAATATTTTCCCAGCCTTTTGCCAATTTTACAATCTAGGAATATCATTCTCAAGGACCCAGGAACCATCCCTTTGAAATGTAGTCAACAAGAAAGATCATGCCCCCATTTCCCCTGTCTCTGTGGGAAGGTAGGAGGAGCCTAACTCCAGTAAGGCCGGTTAGCAAACACAGATGGCCTAATCACATTGACCAACTTCCCACCTAATATCCTCCAGTACTGTTCCACCAGCTCGTCCCAGTGCTTATATATGTTCCTGACTTTTACTTCAGCTGGGAGTTCAGTTCAAGCTCTCTCTCCTATTCCAGTAGTCTTAAATAAAATCCTCCTTGCCTGTTGAGTTTGTCTGGTGTAATTTTTCTTTGACATCATTAACAGTCATATCCAACATCTTCATAACAAACTTATTTCTCAAAATGTTGAGCTTTTCCAAATTCCTATTAATAAATAAAATGAGCATATAGCAACTTATAAAAACAGAAACTTAGCACAAAATTATTTTGAATTAAAAAATAAGCAACTACTATCCTAATTCATATCATCATACTCTTATCCAAACTATTCTTAGCTTTCACCTGTATTAGATTAATAGTCTTTAGACTGGTCACACCCATTGTTGTGCCCTTCTGATCTAGTTATCATATTTCAGCCAGATTTTTTCTCAAAATCTAAGTCGGACCATACTCCTTCTCTCTTTAAAATTTTCATGGTTACCCATTGCTCTTAGAATAGGAATTAAAATTTTTAAATGGTTCACAAGGTCTTGAACTACTAGACCCCGCATATTTCTCTTGTTTCACATTTCCACTATATTCATCCTTAGTCCCTATGTTTCTATCATGTTAACATTCTTTCACTTTTAAACAAGCTACCAGGGTAAGTATTTTCTTAGGAATTTTGCAAATATTGTTCAATCACTCTGAAACGTTCAGCTGAATATGCTACCTTCCTCTTAATTCTGCCTCTTTCTTCAAGTCATAGCTCATTTCCCCAGAGGAGCTTATGACTGAGTGCATGAAGAACTCAGCAGAGGCAGGTATAACAGGAAGGCTTCACCATTAAGATACAAAAATAATAAAAATTGGGAGAACTGTGATGATGAGTAACCAATGGTAAGTCACAAAATGGCCTTCTGTGAAAAAAATAATGTTGTCAGATATGTGATCCATTGGGAGTATTATCACTGTTTGGTGGAAAGTAGGAAGAATAAAGTGTTAAAATAAGGAATTGAAAGGGATGTAGGTCTTTGGCCATGAGAGTAAGATATTTTAAGAGAGCTGGAAGAAGCAGGATGGAGAACAGGTCATTGTGACAGATTAACTGTCAGCAGAGAATCAAGGTCTGCTGTCTGTACAGAGGCTGTAGATTTGCTTTTACAAGTCCACAATCCATTGCCCAAACCACATGCAGAGAGATATGTTTCAGAATTCATATTTTTACAAAGGTGACATGGTCGATGCACTAAATATTATTACTAAACAACCATAACAATATCTGAGACAATACTCTGTAATCATAAACATTTATATAGCTTCAGTGAAATATATAAGTGCTCACACTAATTGAGATAAATAAAGACTTAAATAGCTACATGTAAATTCAGGTCAGATTTTCTAACTAAATACAGTTATACCAAACAAAAACAATGCATGTTATATTTTGGGGGACTTTTAGATTTTGAAATTGCAGAAAAAAGGAATGTGGATCTATATCTCTTGAGAATCACAATACCGTGAACAAAATGAAAATGAAGATCAAGAGTATCAACATATAATTGGCAACGTGGGTATATAATCCCTGGACTGCATACGGGATGTTAAATCAAACTAGAAATAATTACTGTCTTCAAATTAATTTTAAGGTCACAAGAAAATAGAACAAAGCAGAATGGAAGGAAATAACGAGTGGCTAGAGTACATTCATAAAGTTCAAAGCTTTTAATTCTGCAGTAATATCCTGGTTTAGATAAAGTAATCAGCCACTTAGTCTTCCGCATGCCTAATTCCTAAAATGGAAAACTATCCTTGGCATCTCCTACTTCCAGGAAATATTACCTAATCTCAAAGTACATGTAATATAAAGTGAATGTCAAGGACTAAAAGCAACAATCTTTATGAAGATAATGAAATATTTAATTAAGTTATACTTCTGTACTTATTTGGAAGAAATTAAGCTTTAATAATTTATAATAAAAATAAAGAAATTATATTTCCCAGGGGAATAAAATTATTTTTTTATTAAAATATAACACTAACATGTAGTTCTGAAATAAACATTTCTCTAGATTTTTAAATGTTTAGAAATGTTCAAAAGTCACAATGCCACACCAAGTTTAAAAGACTAATGAGCGTGACTAGGTTTGTAATGCTATCAATTTTGTTTTATATAGAAGAACTTGATTTAAAACGTCAAACTGGTTCCTTCATCATAGAGCCTAAAAAGACTTTGTGGTTTAATTGAAGAAAAATTTCATGTGAATTCAAGATTTTATATGCCTTCTTCAATTTTGCCATAAACTCTACAAGTTCTTTTTAATTTTGAGCGTTAGAGACCCACTTTTATACATCTGATTTTACCTCTAAGATAATCCTCAGATCTGTCTCCATCTCTTCATTCAATCCTCCATTGCCATAGCACATGACCTTACATCCTGTCATTTGGATTGCTGCAATAGGAATATATCAATTCCTATTGATATATTCTATAATTCTTAGAGGTTTCTGCCCATGGAAAGAAATAGCTGCAAAAATGTGTGTTTTATTTAATATTCAATTATTGAAAATATTCTTCCAAAAACAAAACTTGGTGTATTAATCAAGATTCTCCAGAGAAACAAAATCAATAGGAAATATACAGATATATATAAGAGGAGATGTATTATAGGAATTAGCTTATGCAGATATGAAAGCCATAAAGTCCCACGATCTGCTGTCCGAAAGCTGGAGCCCAGGAAAGCTGGTGGTGTGATTCAGTCTGAGTCCAAAGGCCTGAGAACCAGAGGAGCCGATGGTGTAACTCCCAATTCAAGGCCAAAGGCCTGAGAACCAGGAGCTCTGATGTTCAAGGGCAGAAAAGATGTACATCCCAGCTCAAGAAGAGAAAGAGAGAATTCAGCCTTCCTTTGCATTTTTGTTCTGTTCAGGCCGCCAGTGGATTGGATGATGCAGGTTCACATTGGTGAGGGCAGATATCCTCACTCAGTCTGCTGAATAAAATGCTAATCTTCCAGAAACACCCTTACAGATACACCCAGAAATAATATTTTACCAGCTATCTTGGTATCTCTTAGCCCAGTCAAGTTGACACACAAAATTAACCATCACACTTTGAAAATCAAAAAGTTAGATTTATTTTGCTTTAAAATATTGAGGAAAAATTTAATAAACTAAATTCTACTAAAATTAATCTGTAATTGCAAATTTATTCAGATGATTTTTTTGGATGGATCAAACACAGGAAAACATGTTAATATCAAGAAAATAAGTACATCATCACAAGAGAACCTACAGATGCTAAAATGTTAAGAAGGCAGTATTAAGGACACATTTATGTCAATAGTTTTGAAAACCTAGAACAGAGATCATCAAACTATAGCAGATGGGCCAAATCTCACCACTGCCTATTTTTGTACAGCTTATGGGCTAATTTTAAATGATTGAAAAATAATCAATAGAAGAAAAGTATTTTGACATAATGAAAATTACATGAAATTCAAATTTCCATGCCCATAAGTAAAGTTTCATTGGAACACAGCCACACACATTCATTTATATATTGTATATGGCTGCTTTCACACTATAATGGCAGAGTTGAGTAGATGCTATACAGGCCTTATATGGAGCTCTCATCATCTCACTACTCTTCTGCACACTACAAATTGCAGTGAAACAGTTCTAATTCTATAGTGTTTCAAATTAAACTCCAATTAAGTAAAATGTAATCTCCAGAAAAGAATTTAATTCTTCTCATTAGTCAACTTGTGTTACAAAGTGTAGTAGACCTGTATTACAAAAAGTTGTACTGTATTAGTGTTATATTTTGAATATCTCCCCTGTTTCTCTCCTGTATTTGAAAGTGCTTACTTAATTACCTTGATATTGAGATACATCAGAGAAAAAAATTTTTGACCTCTGGTAAAGATGAAATAAATTACTTGAAATATACATATTACCAAAGAAATGTAAGAAATACAAAATCTGAATAGTCTTATATCTATTAAATAAAATGAATTTATAATTTAACAGCTTTCCACAGAGAAAACTTTAGGCACAGATAGCTTCACTTATAAAAATTCCATCAAACATTTAAGGAAAAATAAATGTGTTTAAGAAAAATACATTTAGGAAAAAAAATATTTGTGTAGAATTATCTACACAAATACTCTCAGAAATTAGAGAAACGTCGATCACTTCCCAACTGGTATTATGAAACCAATATCACTCTGACCAGACAAAAAGGTCACAAGAAAAGAAAACGATAGAAAAATAACCTTCAAAAAAAAAAAATCAAAAACAAAATATTAGCAAATCAAATCCAGCCATATATAAATGGATTATATCGTGATCAAGTGGGGTTTATTTAAGGAAAGCAAGTTTAGGTTAGCTTTTAAAAAATCAATGTGCTTCACCATATTAAAAAAATAGAAGGAGAAAAACTAGAGGCCTACATCAATAGAGGAAAAAAATTTTGACTAATTTCAATACTCATTCATGATAAAATCTCAGCAAACTAGGAATATAAGGGAACTTCCTGAATCTCATTAAAATGACTGTATAAAACCTATCATCACGCTTAATGGTAAAAAACTGAATGGTTTCTCCTTAAGATGGAGAATAAGCTAGAGAGTCCACTTCTATATGTTCTAATCTGTTCCATGCATTTATATGATTTCCCTTATGTCAATACAACACTGCCTTGACTGCTGTATCTTTCTACAATATATCTTCAAATCAAGTGTTATGATTTCTCAAAATTTGTTCTTTCGTAAAAAGTATTTTTGGGGTCATTCTAGGTTCCTTGCCTTTCTATATAAATTTTAGAATAAGATGGACAATTTCTTAAAAAAAAAAAAAAAAAAAGAGAAACCTGTTGGAATTTTTATTGGTGCTGTGTTGAATCTGGGGATGTGTTAGAGAGAATTGGCATCCTACAGTGTTGAGTCTTCTGACTCATGAATGTGATATCTCTTTCCTTGTATTTATCTAGGCTTTTTAACATAGAATTCAGAAATATTATATAGTTTTCAGCATAGAAATCTTGCACATATTTTGTTAAATTTAACCCTAAATATTTCATGTGTTGGGTATTGCTAATGGTATGTTTGTTCTACATTCATTTGCCAATTTTTCCGCTATATACAGCAATAGTAATCTTTGTACAATAACCTTATATTTTGCAGCCTTATTAAATTATCTTATTATTTCTAGTGGGTTATTTTTTAGGTTAGTTAAGATTTTCTAAATGCACAGTCTGATCCTCTGTGAATAAATTAGATTTCTTATTCTGTTTCAATGCTATTTCTTTTGTTTCTTTTGATGCCTTATTGCCTCAGCTAGGATGATCATATGCCACAAAACAATACTACATTCTACCTGTAATTCTGCCATATTTAGTGCTCCACGTAACATACAAAATATTTTCTTGTTTTTGAGCTGCTAATCTTTAATCTGATCCTACACATTTCCTGTTTATTTACTATTTTTAATTCTTATTTTTATGACAATCTATATGATTAAGGAAGATTTGAACTTTCAAATTTTATAATAGTACTTACGACAAACCGTCAACACTCAGGCCCCATCTTCTACCACTTTTCCCCTTCTTCTACTTCCCACGGTGACTTTATTGGTGCTCCTAAAACATGCCAGGTGCCCTCCTAATTCTGAGACTTCACCTTTGCTGTTTTCTCTGCATAGAACACACTTACCCCAAATAGCCACACAGCTCATTCCCTCACTTCTTTTATGTCTCCTTCTCAGTGAAATCTACCCTGACGACACTATATAAACATAACAACCCCCATCTACAGTCTCACTTAGACTCCTACCATGCCTTATTTCTCTCAGTGTCACTTATTAACATTTACTGTATTATTATATTTATTTTTTCTCCACATTAGAATTTAAGCATCGTAAGCATAGAGACAATATATGTTTTGCTCGTTGTGGCATCTTCATCAATTATAATAGTATAATAGACAAATTGTGGGTGCTCAATAATTATTTTGTGGAGGAATGAATGAATGAATGAATGATTAATGTATCTAGAATATCAATGTGGACTCGAAATACTTTATGTGGCTTCATTCAATATATTAACAACTGTGATTATGGTCAATGCAATGGGCAAAATAATTTGAGGATTTTTAGAAGCATTTTTGAAAATACACTATTTTGATGAACATTTAACACGTATAGAAAGTATATAAACAAAATGTAGCATAGGATGTTTACTTTAAAAGTGAAATGAATAGCATGTATCTCATTAGGTTAGAAGAGCAAAATGTGACAAAGAAAATAAGTTGTTTCTTGAGTCCTTCATGAAGCTGAAAGTTGTTGCTTTATATGGTCCAGAAATTTTAACATACAAGAAATCATACTCCACATTTTCCAATACTGCAGGAAGATCTCTTATCACACTTTTTCTGGACGAGAAGAAAGGAAAAAACTCACCTGATTCTTTCAGTGAATAGCTGAATATGCTACATCCCACTTTCATTTTTATTTACCCCAACTTTATCTATATACCATAAAATGATCAGATTCTCTAAGCTGTTGAGTGATCATCTACATGGTCATCAGATGTGGTGGAGTTATGAGAGACACAAATAGATCTGAAGGAGATAGAATTGCCGCATGGAGGTGGATCCACCAAGCAGGAAACAACACAACACATTTCTAGTCAGAGATGCGCTTCGAAAGTTCCCTAATGTTTTTACAAGATCATACAGCTGCTGCAGGCTGCATAGTGAATTCTCTCCAAGCTGCAAAAAGTTGATTTCTGGCTGTGTCACTGCCCTTATATCACTATTTTGGAAGAACTGACGTTAACAATCTATATATGATCTTTTAGTGAAATGTTAACTGTAGTAAGAACTTATCAGCAAGAACACATAGTCTTCTCTGGGCATGGGAAGGAGGAATGAGAAGAGCAGAGGAGACATGCAGGTTTCCCTAAATAGACGCTTTGTCTCTGCTGTACAGGATCCAAGAAATCCCCTTCCAAGTAAAGCATGTAAACCTACAAGATAGACTCTGTGGTGATGTGTTAATAGTAAAGTCTATGTATATATGTTTGCCTAGGTAAATATTAAAATAGTAGGAAATGTTAAAAATTGAAAAATGGAAACAAGATTTTATTTCATTTTTATTTACACGTCAAAATGAATAAACCATATTAATGGAACAAGAAGCAAAAACAAAAATCATGCAGCGAAATTTCTTCCCATTATCATTACACTGTTTCTGACATCACAATTCCCTCCCCACTCTTAGCCACCAATAGACAGTGACTACGAATGTATAACAGAAAGTAAATTATTTTTTCCAAAAACTTAGGTGTTATTTAGCAAGTTGGAGAATTCGCTTATCACTTTCAAATATAATCATAGCTTTGTCTGTGAGTTAAGTCCACATGCCACTGTTCAGTGTTGCCTACACTAACATTATTCAGCACTTCTCTGGGTAATAATAGTTTCAGGGTAATTATGCAGACAGAGTACTTCTTTATTGTAGAGTTTTCTATAATTTAGGATTCTCCCATTTAATTGTCTTTTGTCTCATCTGCAATGTTTCTTTTCATTAAGAAGCTCTAATCAATTCCAGATTGAAACTGAGTAAAAATCAACTAAAATTGGAAATAAAAGTCAAATGTCAGAGTGGCAAGTGTCTGGTGTTCAAGAAATGAATACTGTTAAGGAAGCTTCAGGAAACATATATTTTTCTTAAAAACACCTGAATGAAATTATCTAGCATTAAAAAACATTAGTAATACAATTTTATACAAACAAATAAATTTTTATCTTTAAAAAGAAATCAAAGGGCTTTGGCATAATTATTATATTCTCATGACACCCAAAGCATTTTGTTTTATGATTAACAGTATTTGTGAACTGTGTTGGAAACAACGGAGATTGGAAAAATAGAGATAAATCTCAATGAACAAGTGGTAAACACAGAAGCAGAAATATAAAGGTCAAAATTAGCATTTCTAGCTAGATATATTAAGATTTTTTATTATTTTACTCAATTTGTTTAAATATTTTCATGATAAAAAGTCAGAGTGGCACATATTAAAATTTTATAGTGCAGTTTATCTTCCACAAGCCTGAGCTAACAAATCACCTAAACCACAGAGAGCAACCAGAGTTGACAATATGAAATCAGATTTGGTAAATGAAGTATGACATGCTACATCTTTGATATTCTAGACTTGAAGTTCAAGGAGGAATCTCATATACCCTGTATGGTGGGAGATTAATGGCCTCTCAACAATGTCCACATTCAAATCCTTAGAATCTCTGAATATGTTAGCTTACGTGGCAAAGGAGGATTAAGGTAGTAGATGGAATTAAGGGTGCTATTCAACTGACCTTAACATAGGGAAATTATCCTGGTGGGCCCAATGTAATCGCAAGGGTCTTTAATGTGAAAGAGGGAGGCAGAAGTTTCGGTGTTTGAAGGATGCTACCTTGAGAAGGACTCCACCAGATCTTGCTGATTTTGATGTTGGAAAGGACTCAAAAGAATTTAGGCAGCTTCTAAAACCTGGAAAAGATAAGGAATTGGATTCTCCCCTAGATCTTCCAGAAAGGAATGCAGCCCTGCTGACACCTTGATTTTAGCCCAGTGAGACAGACCCATGTGAGATTTCCTTTTTTTTTTTTTTTTTTTTTGGTGAGGAAGATCAGCCCTGAGCTAACATCCATGCTAATCCTCCTCTTTTTGCTGAGGAACACCGGCTCTGAGCTAACATCTCTTGCGAATCCTCCTCCTTTCTTTTCCCCAAAGCCCCAGTAGATAGTTGTATGTCATAGTTGCACGTCCTTCTAGTTGCTGTATGTGGGATGCGGCCTTAGCATGGCTGGAGAAACGGTGCGTCTGTGCGCGCCTGGGATCCGAACCCCAGCGGCCAGTAGCGGAGCACGTGCACTTAACCTCTAAGCCACGGGGCAGCCCCCATGTGAGATTTCTGACCTACAGAACTGTAAGATAATAAAGATAGTAAATTTGTGTTACTAAGTTTATGATAACTTGTTACAGCAGCAATAGGAAGCCAATACATTCATCAAAAACAGATACTAAAAAAAAGAAAATGTGTGAGCCAAATTTATATTCTAATTTCACTTTGTAGAAATTAATACATAATAAAGTATAAAAAATCTATTTATCAAGCTGTTCTTGAATGTATTTCTATATCTACTCATGTTTTAAGACTCTCATTTCCTCTACCAGACTTTTCCTGAAAGACTGAAGATAAACCTAGTTTTCACATTTTCTAGGTTTACATGAAATTCAAAAAAAATTTTTTGAGGTATAATACATAATATCTACATAATCAGATGCATAAATCCTATGATAATAATATTACTTTCATATAGAATGGCTGTGTGGATCAAACAGAATAATGAAAGTGAGTCCTCCTTACTAGCCAAAAAGCACTGAAAAGATCAACTAAGTTAATGTGCTTTTTAGTGGATCAGAAAACATCAGTTCTGAATCCTGACTGTCTGTACTAGCTATACGGCATTGAGGAAGGTATTTACTATTTCTGTGACAGAGAATGTTTGCTTTCAAATTACTTTTCCGAAGTCCTCGGCATAAAGTTAGACTATATATTTTCTAGCATCTTTTGTAGTTAGTTATGACCATGTAACAAAGTTTTGTCCAAGTAAATATTGGCAGCAGTGATGTGTAGCTCTTCTAGTTCTACCCAATAAAAGCTTCCCATGAATTTTCCTCCATTATCTACCTTGGCTTATCTCCTGGTTGGATATTAATACCCAGGAGAAATTCAGAAACCACATATTGAAAAAGGCAGAGCCTCTATCAGCCTGCATTCCAAAATGTCGATGTGAGCCAGAAAACCTCCCCTCATACCGCATTCTGCAAGCTTCTATCAGATACACTGTGAGCAAGAAATAAATGCCTATCGAATTAACTCTTTAAGATTTCAGGGTTTATCTATTTTAGCCTTTAAAATTGCTTAACTAATACAACACCCAAATTTCAATCATCCTCAAAGTAAAATGGGATAATGCTAACTACACACAAGGCTTTTGTGAAAATTTAAAAAGTAATAAACATAAAGAAATTTATAAATTATTAAGCACTATATAAACATAATTATTTATGTTCTTGAATTTTCAGGAGTGTATATCCTATCTCCTCAAACAGATTCAATGTTGTGCATACTAGGGATCTTATAATAAATGATTTTTATTGCTTAAAGCAACTAGCATAGTGCCTTATACATAGTAGCAATTTGTTTTATTGAATAATTTTATGGTAATAAACCACATTAACAGAAAGGCTGACATTCTGGTTTCTAAACACTATCATATTTTAAAATTATCAATATATTTATATTATAATCTGTATACTGTTTTACATTTAATTTGGTACTCATATAAAATCCTTCTTAAATACTTAAAAATTTTTAAATTCACCCTTTTGGAGTAAATTTGTTTTTTCTTGTACTAGTTACATTTTAAAGCAATATTAGAGCAGTAGTAAAAATAAAAAAATAAATTATAGAACTGACACTATCTTTGCACCGCAAAGAGGAAAAAAAGCTGTTTTAATAGTCAAGTAGGTGCTTATAGTAAATTTTAGACAAAATATAAATTGAAAAATGCTCCCTCATCTCTAAGTCTATTGCCTTTTATTGTATACTATAAATCCTAAAATTAATTCGAATTGCACATATAATAAAAATAAAGTCCCCGAACTACAAGCATTTGTTTCAATGTCAATCCAGATACACTAATATGAAATTTTACAGCACACTTTCAAAGTTGAAAATCACTTCTCTGCTACACTTATTTGGAGTTTTATGTAGGACCTCTTTTCTGGGATAAAAATGCATATTGTTTATAGAAGCATTCGTGTGTAAAATATTCTATAAATTTAAACAAGCATACAATTTTCCATTTTAAAATAACTGTTTCTATTTTTTCTACTTTGTGGAGTGGTTAAAATGGCCAAGTGTTTTAAAAGACTAAGGAAAGTAGCATATTAATTCTTGATTTATTTGCACCCCTTTTTTCTCTTTCTCTAGATCAGTATCAGAATCATAAAAAATAAAAAGTAATATATAAGAAGTAGTTGTATAGCTGCTACATCTCTCTCTTCAGGAGTATAATTGACAGTGGTGCTAGCATCTTAGCAGTTGCCTGGGGCTCTGTCAGAAATTAATCTGTTGAAGGATGAAGTGTCTTTAATACATTGCTCTTTCATAATCTCTTAGATTTCTGTGATATTACATTATATTACAACTCCTACTTCAAAGATCTCCGAGTGCTTCCCAGATGTTATATATTTTACTCTCGAACTCTCTCCAAGGTCAAATCTTCAAAGAATTATTTCCGCCTTTTTTGGTGACGAGATTACTCTAAACATGCAGCAACCAAAATGACGGGTTCAGCCTAAATAACACTCAACCTGCCGTCACGACTATGTGGAGGAATATGCAAAAGTAAAAATAGTCATAAGATAACTGAATTTTTAGTTGTAACGCATTTTCCAAGTTAAATTACATCATCATGATTATTAATATAACTGATGAGAAAACTTCAGAAAACCTTCATTATTCAGACATATGCATCCTTTAAAATTAATTCTTACAAAAAGTAGTTTTGTTAATTTTTTTTTCAAAATGAGGCAGAACATTCTCATAGAAAATAAATTTGATTTGTTTTGAATTGAATCAGGTTTCTATTTTGATTCCAGCACTAACTAGCTATCTGATTTCAATATGGAGAGCAGCAATTAAACACCAAGGGTTGTGTCCACTCTAAACTACTACTTATATTAACCAAAATCCAATCGATAAAATACGAAAAATATTTATGTATATATGTATATATTTTTATTTTAAAATAATGAGAAATTAAGGCCAATATACAATAGCTATCATTTGATGAGCATCTATCATGTAATACCAGGATAGACATGGATAAATTATATTCACTGAGAAAGATAAAAGTAATATTTTGCAGATCAGGATATTGAGAATCAAGTAGGCTAAGTGACTTCAACTTCTTTAATTCACCTAATAAGTGGATTAGCTGAATTGTGAACCAAAGATCGCTAACCTTTAAATTTTCTGTGATACATAACAGATAAATTTCTGTTATGCAGTGAATACCTCACATAGCTATAGATTTAGGGAAGAAAGCCAAAAATATACATAAAATTGCCTTCAAAATTAACGGACATATATGCTGAAATGCCCACTATTTTCTACCAGCAGCAGTAGTATTGGGCTTGAGCAGACGATCACACTCCTGGAACACAACAAACCAAGTTTATTTAGCTGTAATAAAACACAGAGGACAGTCAATAGTGCATGCACAGCAGAATAGTGGAGGTCTCCTGACTCGTGCAGCTCCTGAACGTCCTCATTGCTTGGCACCAAGACATACATGCTCAAGAGTGATGCAGCCAAATAGGTGAGGAACTCCTCAGCTTAAGAATTTATCATCTCTGGCATCTCCTCAGGTCTCTTACTTTGCCCCCATCAGAATGACATGACTAGCCCCTACTCTAGTGACATCTCATCAATTAATGGTTACTCATCAATTCTAGGTTGTAAACAATCTCAACAACCACATGACTACATGGCAATGTCAATAGGCTTATTATTTATTTTATATTTAATATATTTCTATATAAATATATTATAATTTATATTTATATTATATATTATTATAATATTATATATTATAATTTATATTTATATTATATATTATTATAATATTATATATTATAAATTATATTTCTTATACCTTGCATGAGTAAAGACTACAAGAGGGATTATATGAAGAGTCAAATTCTCAGGCATTCTTTTTTTGTGTGTGAGGAAGATTAGCCCTGAGCTAACATCCGATGCCAATCCTCTTTCTTTGCTAAGGAAGATTGTCCCTGGGCTAACATCCGTGCCCATCTTCCTCTACTTTATATAGGATGCTGCCAAAGTATGGCTTGACAAGTGGTGCGTCGGTGGGCGCCCGGGATCTGAACCTGTGAACCCCGGGCCACCGAAGCGGAGCGCACACACTTAAGAGCTGCGCCACCAGGCTGGTCCCGCTCAGTCATTCTTGATGGTAGAGGAAAGCCTACAGGATGTCTGTTTAACCATTCCTTCCGAGAGCCTATCAAGCTTATCACTTGACTTAATTGGAAATACATGAAGCCAATTCCTTTCTGCCAAGGTCTCCCATAGATGTTTTCTAATTTTCTTTTGAGATGTTAGATATTTTTCTCTTCATACAAAATCTATTCACATATATGTCGTCTGCTCTTTTTAGATTGGAAAATTCTCTGAGGGCAAAGATCTTACCTTCTGTATCTTTCTAGTTTAATGCAAAGGAAAAAAAAAATAAAGTAGGAAACGAGGGACCTATATTCTAGGCATTCTATTCACTAACTTTAGGACATTAAGGAAATATGTCGGACTCTCTGGACCTCCGATTTTTAATCTGTAAAGTAAGTAGGATTGACTAGATGATATCAAAACCTGATTTATGAATCAAATATTCTTTATATCTGTGAGTCTAGCAAAACACCTCACACAAAGTGTAACATTAGCTGGGTGGGAGATTTGAGATGCATAGTTTATAGTAGTATACATTTTTGTTGCTGATAGGAGAAAAAAGAATATTTGGGACCAAGAGAGACAATTGTGGTGGCTTGTATTCTTATTTTCTATTATTTACACTCTGAGTCCCAGTAAGGATTGCACATCCTTGCCCACTGCCATTGCCATGTAACCAGCAGGGCTTTCCTGCGGGAGACGGACGTTTCCTTTTTCTGTTGTCACACTTGGCGTGTGAATTTGTTTGGGGTTTTATTAGAAAATTTGAGCAGAAGTAACATATTGCAGTTCCAAGGAGAACGTTTAAGAGTCATTACATGTTTCAGCAGCTTACTTGAACTTTTTCATCGGCTCCAAAACCAGTATGTCCCTATTGTGCTGATCCCATTGAAGACACAGAGCAGAAGCCCAGCAAATTTGTAGCCTTCATGTATGCAATGAGACAGAAAATAAATATTTGGTTTGAAAGTCACTGAGACTAGAGTCGTCATCAATTATAGATTATTCATAAATTCCAGATTGTTCAACAAATAATCTCAAAAACCAGATTTCTACATAGCAACATCTCAATAGCATACATCTCAAAGGAGACTCATGTATGTATCTCAGTTTGTGGAAATTTATAACCCTGTGTAATGTAACCTCCCCCAAAATATATGTGTGCATGTATCTGGACACAATGAAGTAATTCAGCCTGACACAAGTACACAGAAAAAATATTAATACTTGATATTTAATGCATTGGATGAAAGTAAGGTGCATCAATTGTAGTTAAATTAATACTACTCTTTTTGGATTTGGTGATCATTAAAATACCACATACTAAATTGTTAAAGTTGAATGGTTGAAATAGACCAACATTTGACAATTCCTTCACTTCACAAACTCCCTATCATCCCCCAAAATTGTCATTAATATTGTTATTGTCAATGGTTGATGATGAGTTGATTGGTAATAGATTCTAATAAAGGAATAGATGATATATTGAGTGTTTAATCAATCTCAGGATTCTTTCTGTGACTCTAAAATTTACTCAGATACAACATAGAAAGTAACATTAAGTAAATATTAGCAATGATTTTAAAATCATTTAAAATCACCTTTGGATATTTTTTCCAGATTGGTTAGAAAAATATATGATCAAACTATATGATCATTTGTCAATGAGCTCTATAAAAGCAAATCTAATCCTTTTAGTCACTTGTTTTACCAGCTTTCCTATAAAGAGAATTATAAAAAGAAACATTGAAATATTGCTAATTAAAAAAAAAATCCTAAGTAAAACTTTTGTACTTAATAGTCTTTCTAAATAGAAGAAAATGTATTTAGTATTTTAAAAATTTGTCAACACTGTATAATTTTATAGGTATAATTTTTCACCCGTGTGCTATTGCCATATCAAGGTATATTCTTTAGATATATTTCTAGTTTTTACTCTTGCATGCGAGAAGCACAAGAAAAAGATAAACACCTATATTATTTATTATGATAGGCAGAATAATGCCCCCTCTTCAAAGATGTCTAGATCCTAATCTCTGAAATCTGTGAATATGTTAGGTTATATGGCAAAGTTAAATTAGGGTATGAGTGGAATTACGGTTGCTGATCAGCTGATCTTAAAATTGAGAGATTATCCTGAATTACCAGATGGGCCCAATGTAATCACAAGGGTACTTAAAGTGGAAGAGAGAATCAGAAGGGAGAACCAGCAAGACGGCAGCATGAGAAGGACTGGCCCAACATTGCTGACTTTGATGATGGAAGAAGGGGGCCATGAGCCAAGGAAAATGAGCCCACTAGAATAAAAAGAAAAAAGGAAATGGATACTACAGCCTCCTTCCAGAAAGGAATGCACCATGACATTAATCTTAGCCAGTGAGATCCATGTAAGACTTCTGACCTATAAAATTGTAGGATAATGAATTTGTGTTGTTTTAAGCCACTAAATTTGTTATAATTTATCACAGCAGCTATAGAAACCTAATATATCTATCGAACATATCTCATTGCAATTTTTGAGTAGTACACAATTTTGTTATGATCAAATTCTGTTGGAAATGAAAATACAAAAGGAAGAAGAAATGGAAGAAAATTAAGAAACAAAATTGAGTTAACTTGCATCCTATCTCTAACAAATTTCTCTCTTTTCACATTCTTATGACTAGACTTTAGTCCCCTACATTTGGCAAATTACAGCAATATAAGTAGTATAATTTAAACAACCCCCTAAGTTGCAATCATTCAGTAAACTGCTACCAGATTTTTTCTAAAACACTTTTATTTTCTCATTTCTTATTTTCTCAGATATGTTTACTAGCTTTCCATTAGCTAAGTAATAAAATACGTACACTTTAATATGGTACTTTACATATCTAATATCTGGAGTTACCTTTCCAACATCTCTTCTACTACTCTAATAATAGAATTTTCTGTTCTAGTTGGTCTGATCTACTTCATAATATCCAGACTATTTTATTGAAAAATTTCCATATTGGTTACTTTTTCTAACTCTCCACTTCTGCTCAAAATCAACTATTGCTTACGGAAAAATCTTCTTGATTTTCTAATGGCCATTCATTCACTTATTCAACAAACATATGTCTATATAGTAGTATAGATATATGATAGCATATATCCATAAATAGTATATCTATATATATACATATGTATACAGATATATAAACACACGTAATATAGAGAATGGATTGTTGTGTGGAACAGACAGGCCAGGGATCAGAAGAATGGTTTGGAGGATGTTTTTACCAAACAAAAGGAAAATACAAAAACATTTATGTTTCTTTATTAGTGTATTTTTAAGTAATGGTGAGTATAAATAATGTGTTCAGATATCTGCAATATAGGTATTGTGATATTAAAATATCTGTGGTTTCTGTTGATGATAAAGCAATTAGGTACTGCTAATACTACTGTAATTTGATAACAATCAGTGGAAGAGAGTGCTAAAACTTTGTTAAAGATTAGTAAAAATAAAAATGTAATTTTTCCCATCCATATTCAAGGAACCTTCAAGTTCTGTCTGTAGATCTCAGGTTAAGGACATTTTGGCCTAGGTCTAGGTCCAGTGATCCAGGATTAACTTCCCTTAAATGCATGCCAGAAGCAAATATAATTCTTCTCTGGAGGAATATAATATCATTCTTAGGTGTCAAATTATATGGGCACTTTTCCATATTGAAAGTCTGAACACTCAAACAAAAATAACCAGAGAGCACTCCAACCAACAATAGCAGAATGCATGTTCTTCTCATGTGCATATGGAACATTCACCAAGATAAACCACATTCTGAGCTATAAAACAAACCTAAATAAGTTTAAAAGAATGTAAATCATACAAGGCAGGTTCTCAGGACATAATTTAATTAAACTTATACCAGTAACAGATAGATAAGTGGAAAATTCCCAAGTAATGGGAAATTAAACAATACATATTTAAGCAGTCCATGCATCAAGGAGGAAGACTCAAGGAAAATTAAAAAGATTTTAGCTGAATGTAAATGAAAGTACAATATCAAGTTTGTGAGATGCAGCTAAAGCAGTGATTTAAGTGAAATTTATAGTATTAAAATACTTTATTAGAAAATAAGACAAATCTGAAAAAAGAGAAAATAAGCCAAAGGCAAGCAGAGGGAAGGAAATAATAACAGCACAGAAATGAATGACAATAAAAACACAAAAACAATACAGAAAGTAAATAAAAACAAAATTGAATTATTTAAAAAGAATAATGAAATTGACCATTTCTCACCAGATTAACCAAGAAAAAAAGATAGAATACAAAAATACCCGTATCAAGAATGAAAGAGAGTATATCACTACTGATCTCAAAGACGTTCAAAGGATGATAGGAAATACTGTTAGCAAACCTATGCTCAGAAATTTGATGATTTAGCTACAATGAACCAATTCCTTGATAAGTGAAAACTAACAAAATTCATTAAAGAAGTAAATAACCTAACTAGTCCTATATCTATTAAAGAAATTTAATTTTTAGCTTAAAAAAATCCAAAAAGGGTAACTCTAGACCCAGATGATTGCACTGGCAAATTCTGCTACATATTTAAAAAATAAATGACACAACTTTTATGTAATCTCTTCCAGGAAATAGAAGAGGAAAGATTACCCTAATATTAAAAGCAGATAAAGGCACTAGAAGAAAACTACAAAACAATAACTTTCATGAATATAGATGCAAAAATCCTCAACAAAATATTATCAGAACAAACTCATTTTATTATTGTAATAGATACGATAGTTAGACAAATATATAAACAAATACAGATGTTTGTATATGTCTATATAATGAATATATATATGTATTCAATTTCTTTTTCTTGCGAGAGCCTACAAGCAGTGACAGCCTAGTCGTGATGAACACATCTAGTGCTCAGATCTTGGTTTCTAAATGTTATTCTCTGATAAAAGGAATCAGGATTCCTTGACAAAATGACTGATTCTAGTGCTAGGAAAAGGAAAACACAAGATGATCATGGAGTGTCTTGTAGTGCTATAAAGTAAAAAAGTGACCAAAAAGAAAAATAAACAAAAAAAAGATTGATTGGTGGTATGTCAAAAAGACAGAGGAGCCAACCTAAAAAGAGTTCCCAGTGGACAAAGCCAGAACAATTAGAGCAACTAAATAAATAATGTTTATTATAACTCAAAGAATAAAATAAAAGCCATATGCCCGTGAATCCAAAATAATATAGATATATGGTTGAAAAAATAAGGAAATTGAAGAAAATGGATAAATCGTCATCATAGAAGAATTCCAAATATAAATTGCAGATGGCATGTGGTCGTAGAAAATCACCATTAGTACTCCACAGTAATAAATACTGCAGGTAAGATCCATGGATGAATACTAAATTAGCAAGCCTAACGTTAAAGAGACACAAGATATTTGCATACCCTCAAATAATCTTCTCAAAAAATACATTAATTGATATAGTTTTAACATATATTCACAAATTCATTAATACTCCTCCTCCTGGAGAAAGCCTTCTAATATCTTTTCTTTGAACATTGTCTGGACTTAGTGAATTGCTCTAACAAATAGAGTATGGAAGTGAAAAATAGTAGCTTTAGAGAGGAGAAACCTGGAAGACATCATCTTAATCTAATGATCAAGGTTAACGTCACTAGTGATAAGTCATGTTGACGTGTGCCCTTTGACGTGACATGATGAGAAGGGCATGTCATTTCTGTGTTAACCACAAAAATTATAATCTCAGTATAATCACAAGAAAACATTAGGCAAACTCAAAAGAGAGACATTCCACAAAATCTGACCACTACACTTCAAAATTGTCAAAGTCAAGAAAAATAAGACTGAGAAACTGTCACAGAATAGAGGAAACTAAAGAGACACCATGATTAAGTTCAATGTGGTGTTCTAGATTGCATCCTGGAGCAGAAATAGGACATTAGTGGAAAGTCTGAGGAATTTTGAATACAGTGTATTAGGTTAGTTAACTTTATTGTACCAATGTTTCTCTCTTAGTTTTGATAAATGTACTGTGTTTGTGTAAGATGTTAACATTTGGAGAAGCTGGGTGAAGAGTACATAGGATCTCTCTATACTATCTTTGCAATTTTTCTGTATATCTAAAATTATTTCAAAATTAAAATATTTAAAAACAAGAATATAACAAAAATAAGTAGAGATACAATGAGCCAAAACTACCTGAAAAAGACGTGAAGAACAACAGACAACAGAAATAGATTAATAAGTGATCCAGATAACACAATCATCATATGCAGACTTTAGAATAAGTATGGGTAATACACTAAAGGAAATAAAGGACAATATCAAATATTTCACTAAAAGACTGGACACTATAAAAGAAGAACCAAATGTGTGTTTTAGAACTTGAAGCTAGGATAACTGAAATTAAAATCACCAAAGACCACAACATCACTTTGTTGAAAGGACACTACCAATTTTCTCCTCCTGCATCCCTTTATCTTTTCAGTGTCTAAAATCTGTGCCTCCTAAAACTTGCGTTATGTGACTTGAGTTTTAAAGGCCAAACATTTCCAATTTTGTGTTCTTTTATTTTTTTAATTTATTCTTAATGCTCTTTTTTTTTTTTTTTTTGAGGAAGATTGACCCTGTGCTAACATTTGTTGCCAGTCTTCCTCTTTTTCTTTTTTCTCCTCAAAGCCCCAGTACATAGTTGTGTATTATAGTTGTAGAGCTGTAGCTCTTCTATGTGAGATGCCACCTCAGCATGGCTTGATGAGCAGTGAGTAGGTCCATGCCCAGGATCTGAACCTGTGAACCCCAGGCTGCCGAAGCGGAACCCGTGAACTTAACCACTATGTCACTGGACTGGCCCCCAATTTTGTGTTCTATATCATCCTACACAATTTCTAATCAGCTGTCTTTGAATGTGTATAGTATTTATCACAAATTTGGCAAATATTTACCTCCAGAATTTTTCTTTATCTCTCTTTTTTATGATTTGTTTTTCCAAAAAATAATCAAGCTCCTTGAGAACCTGTGTTCTTTTGAAACCCTAAAGCTTTTAATACTGTGATTTGCACATAGTAGATGCTCAAAATATATTGAGAAATACAGCTTCAACGAGGAGTCTTATCATAGCTCAGTGTCACATGATTACAATCTAAGAACAAATGCAAATATTCTTAGTATTCATGGCAATGTCAGGCTTTCAAAATTAATCTTTTTTAATCTTTTTCATTATGATGACATCGTTTAACTTGTTAATGTTTTAGAAATGACTTACTTGGAAAACTAAAATGTCAGTTTTAAAAATCCTGTACGCCAGGCAGAATTTTTTGATGTATGGTCCTTAATTTTGAGGCTAAAGAGGTTCTTTTCTCTTGTTATTACATTTCACCATTTTAATTATTGAATGTGTTCAGAGACGAAAATGGCTATAAAATGAAATGCCTTTTTTCCACAAGCAACATTTAATGATTATTTTGCTCTAACAGGTACTTTGGGAATGAAACACAGTTGTTCTATGCTTATAGCCTATTTGTCCTCTGAATTATTAGACATAGTCACTAGGCATCCACTTATGCAGCAGAGGAACTAATATTCCTGATGAGGGCAATAAATAAGACAACCTATGCTCCTAGCACATACAGACTGTGTATAAGCAAAACGGAAAAACTAATCAGGCTAACTAGAGTGTGGAAAGCTAAAATGAGATGAGATATATGAGTTCACTTTTTAAGTGGGAAAGCAAGACACAGATGTGAGATAACAGAAGCAAAATTATTCTCATAACTTCTGTTTAATGATTTACTGAATTTAAAAATATATCCAAATTTTTTATTAAATGTTACACATTGATAACTTTAAAAATATTTCACATGAGAGAAAGCTCAAAGGAAAATAGCAGTTCAGAACTTTTAGCACCTCAAAACCAAAAATAAAGTGTGAGTAGGGGGAAAGTTTGAGAGAAAAAAGAAAGAGAAAGGCAGAAGATAATTCCCATATACGACAATATGTCTAAAGTTGAAAAGCAAGCTAGCTCATGAATAATAATTTATTTATTTATTATCATTATATAAAATAGTCAGAGTTGAGCTCTGATAAGCTTAACATACATATATATTCTGTAAAAGTCCCAGCGTATGTCAGCACTCTATAATCAACCACATCATTTTTCTCCATTGAAAGGCAAACAGCATTTTCAGAGCTGTTTAAATGTTGCAAATGAGGATAGAAGGTTACAGACTGGTAATATATTATTCAGAATCATGAATTCAAAAGAAATCCTTTGAGTAGATCTTGAGATCTATGTTTGAGATTATAGTATGAAGTGGTTTAGGGTCAACTGGCCTTTTTTAAAGAAATTGATGCAAATATACGTGCTTTGCTGTTTTTTTCTCCATGTAAATTTTCCCACGTTAACTTCCATCAGATTGTTGATCTTGATGTAAGCAGCTGCTCATCAACCACAGGGTTATAGGAAGCATATCTGATTAAAAACATGTCAACACAATTTTAATTTCCTCCACATTTTGATCCTCCAATCATGTTGCTTCACAATACTAAAAATCCCCGTAATCTTGTTCTGTATTATAACCCGACTCAAAAGTACACAATGGAAAGATGCACTCTCTAATTTTAATATCAAGACTTTTCATGTTAGCAGCAGCACTTGTTCATTGCTTTCTAATAGAGATTATGACAATAAAAATTTCACTAACTTTTATTTTCTTGGTGATCTTCAAAAGTTGAATATGAAACATTAATAATTTAACAAGTCTGTTTTCTTCCCTCACCCAGATATTCTAAAATTTGTGCATCCAAATGATTTTCGACCATTAAATTAGTGAATCTATTTTAGCCATTTTTAGAATATTATTTTGAGAGTGGCTTATGGTAAATGTATCTAGCTAAAACCTCCTGTGTTACCTTCATCCTCAAACTTGTTCCTTTTTTTATGCTTGAACTTTGAGGAAACCCTTTCCCCTGTTTTTATTGGGACTTTAGCTCTTTGTATATTAGTGACCTGTATGAGTGCTAAGGCAAGGCACAGAGACGTAATACCCTACAAGAAAAGAGCCATATATTTAGAATGAAATGTGTTTGCCTCTTAACTGTTCAACTTTTAGTCATGTTAACTTATGCAATATACTTATATTCTAAGAAATCAGTTTCCTTGGATAAGATATGATACAGAGTTTACAGATAAAGAAAATGTAATTATATGCCTTCTGTTTAAATCATTACATTAGTAAGCACATAAGATATACAGATGAAAGCATTTTTAATTGTAAAAGCCTAAAAGTACATAAAATAATATTTGACTATAATAGGTTGCCTGATGTATATTTACATGTCTATAGTTTGTCTATTGAAAATATCATAAGTGGCTAAAATTGGGCAGTAAATGTGAAATTATGTAATAGTCAGGAGCCTCTTATAAGTTAGTTTATGTTGAATTCACTGAAACACAATAAGCATATTAACTAAATTCCGTTGTTTTGGTAGTACTAATGACCTTGCCATGAGCTTTATTATTAATTTATGGTTAAATAATGCAAGTTTGGAGAATTTCATTTGAAATGTGAAGCAAGATACAATTAACAGGGGAAATACATGTGCAAATTAACCATTGTTTTCATATGAAGAATTTGATCTTCGTGTTCATTTAAAAATAGGCAAATTGGGACGTCTCCGTGGCTTAGCGGTTAAGTGCATGTGCTCCGCTACTGGCGGCCCGGGGTTTGGAACCCCAGGCACACAGCAACGTACCACTTCTCCGGCCATGCTGAGGCACCGTCCCACATACAGAAACTAGAAGGAGGAGTAACTATGACATACAACTATCTACTGGGGCTTTTGGGAAAAAAAAAAGGAGGAGGATTGGCAATAGATGTTAGCTCAGAGCTGGTCTTCCTCAGCAAAAAGAGGAGGATTAGCATGGATGTTAGCTCAGGGCTGATCTTCCTCAGAAAAAATAAATAAATAAAAATAAAAATAGGCAAATTCTTGTGGGTCTAATTAAAATTTTACTGTGATACAATTTTGTTCCTCAGTTAGATAAAATAAAGAATGCATGCTCTTTAGACTAAAATATTATGGTTTATTATTATATTGATACTCTTCCCTATTATATTTTCTGACTTGTGTATGAGAAAGTGAAAATGCATCTTCAGGCTTAAAAGAAATTTATGTGGTATTAAATATAACTTCAATACTTTCTGATATATCTTTTCAGGTAGATTGTAAAGGCTATAGATTTTATTTAAAAGTAAAAAATTAAATATGGGAATAAGGAAATATATTCTGGGAATAAAGAAATATATTAATGAGTTTTATACACAAACACTGCATCAAAATTAATTCCATATAGGAATTAAATATTGAAAATATATAGAGAAAAAAGAATAAAATGGGATATGTGCAAATATCCTAGATTAACCTGGTGTGGATGCTGATTCTAATAATGTCTCTAAATAACTTCTGCCTGTACTGCTTTCTTTCAGTCTACAAAAATTAAAGGCAATTCCATGATAAATTCAAAGGATAGTAACATAGCCTTTCAAAATACGTTAGAAGATACAAGCATCTAAAATTGTGCAGCAAACTTTCTTCTTTCTGAACAAAAAAACGTTAGTCAGCAACATCAATATTTTAAATGGTAGTTTTTAAATAGTTGCTAAAACAGTGTGAAGATATATGTGTGTTGTTGTTTCACTTGGAATACTGCCAATAAATTAAATTTGTCTCTGATCTCTGTCTTATCAACATTTCTAAGGTACTTAATAATGTTTGTTAACAAAGTAAAAAGTACAGAAACTAATATATATTGGCTAACTCATCACTTAAACATAACGGATAACATTTAAAATTTTGTGGTACAATAAATCACCTGCATATTCTTTTTCACTGTAAACTGAACTTTAAGCACACATTTTGAAGTATAAATATTTTATCATATTGCCATCAATGGAAAAGCCTCTTGATGTTGAAAGCACTATTTAATGGCTATGTAGGAAATTGGGGTCTTTGAGGAAACTCCTTTACGCCTTTCAGGCCACTATATAAAGTAGGTGAAAAAAATCTTTCACACCATCAAGTAATGACTAATTTCAATATTATTTTTATTTTGCTTGTGCATACATACAAACTATTTTCTTTAGTCTTTTAAAAATTAGACCAGCTATTAGTTATATTATAAAAATGTTTACATTTAGGTCAAATCTTGATTTTAAACTTTTTTGAGTACCACTTCATTTTTCGGAAAGTTCCTTACATTGTTTTCCTACTAAAGGCCACTTGTACTGAAGTGTAAATATGTGAATAAAATGCACAAACTGTATAATCGATCAGAGAAGAACTGAATGGCATAGAATTACACAATGCTGATTATCAGAGGAACTCACTCTGCGACAGGGCAGGACATTTTTATCAGTTGTCACTGTGGGCTATAAACCTACAGGGGAACATATGAGAATTTCCTCCTTGGAGGAAGCAGGGCATGTATACAATTTTTAAAAGCCTCACAGTTGGTTCCAATATTTCTGCACAGTGAGTCATTGCCCTAGAACACTAGTTCTCAAAATTTAGCGACAGTCAGATCACTTGGGGGGCATGTTAAAACACAAATTTTGGCCCATACCCAGGGTTCTGTTTCATCGGTTTTGTGGGGAGCCTGAGAATTTACATTTCTATTCTACCAAGTTCCCAGGTGTTGTTGATGTGGCTGGTCCAGGGCTCACACTTTGAGGACCTCTGTTCTAGAAGGTCCTGTTTCTCCAGTGCACATCCATTCATGGGAGACCTTGTCAGGGGTGAGGGAAGGTTTTCTCTCCATAGATGATTCTGCTTTCTAGACCTTCAGCTGATATTAGACATGTAGGCCTGCCTTTTTATATACTAGAAATGTAAAGTACTGACAATTTTTATATTTTTTTAAATTTAGCATCTATGATATAGTAGACACGAGAATTCTAAAGTGAATGAGCTGGGAGCTTTCTTTTAACCTAGTATAACCTAATTCAACCTAGTGGGGTTATAAAGAGACAAAACATGGTAAGCCCACGGTAAGGAGGTGTTCGAAGAATATAGAATACAGAAGAGAAGCAACTAATGCAACACGGGATCTGAGTCAGAAAAGTCTTTCCAAAGGGGATGATTCAAGGGTTATGTCTTAAAAGATGAATGGAAGTAACTGATGGTGCTCAGGGCAAGCTACCCCAGGAGGCACCACTCTGGTATGCAGATTATTTCAAGCTGAAGACAATAAGGACTCAGAGAACTCAGGAAGAATATTTGAGTTTCCCCTCCCAAACTGCCTAAAGAATTTAAAACAAAAGATCTGTTTCAGGAAGGAGTTATTATCATGATGGCTGTAAAGATAATGTGGGATAGAGGTTACAATAGGAAAGGCACCAAGCCTCTTTTATCAAAAACTGTTTCTCCCTGACCACATTATCTATAGATGACCCTGAAAAGAATTGTCTTCCTGTCCTCTGAAGTCCCATACCACTACCCAATCCCCAACATGTTCCTCGCCTTTAGGGGCAACGCTTAAGCAAGCAACTTAGACAGAGGGACGAGTTGCTCATTTCCGAGTTTCTCCCATGTATACATGTTATTAAACTTGGTATTATTTTCTCTTGCTAACCTGTCTTGTTAATTATTTGTCCAGCCATAAGAACCTTAAGGAAAAGGGCAGAGGGAGATTTTCCCTCTCCCCCGACATTACCTATGTGTCGTAGTGAAATATTTTGACAATAGAACACTTTATGATATAATCTATTCCATCATTCTGATATGTGTGAAACAAGCCAGACAAAAAGAAGTTTTCTATTATAATCTGCTCACAAAATGGTTGACCCTAGTCTATGCTCTACTCCTTTTTTTTCTCTTTATAATCTTGCTCATTATGAATACAAGTTTTTTGTTTGTTTTTTAAGTTGAGTTGGAGGTGTATTTGTATTTCCAGATGGATTCTCATTTCATAAAAATGTTTAATGTTCCTTGACTCAAACTGGGAAAAATTGTACCTTCTAAAGTTTCAGATAAATTTCTAGGTGTTGTTTTTCAATTCTAGAAATAAATATAAATATAAACACAGACAGGGCCTCTCCCCTCCTACTATCAGAATGGTGAATCATAAGGAGGACGCAGAGAATGGACCTAGTTTCTTTCTTTCTTTTTTTTTTAAAGATTTTATTTATTTATTTTTTTCCCCCTAAAGCCCCAGTAGCTAGTCGTATGTCATAGCTGCACATCCTTCTAATTGCTGTATGTGGGATGCGGCCTCAGCATGGCCGGAGAAGCGGTGTGTTGGTGCGTGCCCGGGACCCGAACCCGGGCCGCCAGCAGCGGAGCGTGCGCACCCAACTGCCAAGCCATGGAGCCGGCACTGGACCTAGTTTCTTGTTGCTCTGTGCTTGTCCACTAGAGGGATTCACCTGAGGGCAAGACTGTCCCGGGCTTTTGTAGAGAAAAATCTTACCGTACTGCAAGAATAACCTTGCCACTTCTGTCTCCTCCTACCTCCCTTAGGAGCTTGAAGGGATTTTTTGTGTGGTTGGAAAAGAAACCTAAATATTTACTACCTAGAAATAATTGTGTATGAGATATTTAGCGGAGCCATACTTGTTCCAGACAAATCAACTTGAGTTTAAGCTAATTGTTCTTAAATATTTCATTATATACAACCACAAAAACGACAGAAGAAGAAAATCCTTCCAGGCAGAGGAACTAGCAGGTACAGCAGCATTTTAGCATAAATCCGAATACAAAAAAATCTAAGTAGTTATTTTTCCTGGAACATAAAATTAGGACAGAAGTAAAGCTGGATTAAAATAGAAAACAAATCATGCAGGGGTTTGTGTATCATGCAATGATATGTCAATGAATTTCTCTTTGTGTTTAGGGGGGTGTGTGTGTTACAAATCCATATAAGGCAATAGTACACAGTTATTAAGAATACTAAGTTTTGAATAGGATAAGAAATCCCTTGTGTTAAAATAAATGAAAATTTAGTTTGTAACATTGTATATACTAGTTATTCATCAAATATTTATTAAGCATGCCATCATGTGTGAAACGCTATTTCACCATACTGAGGATACAGCATCAAACAGTACAATTTCTGACCCTTGTCAAGATTATATTCCATATCAAAGAGATGGAAAATAAATTGGAAAACAAGAACAAGCATATCAGATAGTGAAAAGTGTCAGGTAGAGAAATAAAATAAGGTCAAATGATTGCAAGTATAGCTGTTTAGATAGGGAGATCAAGAAAGAGCTGTCTTAGGAAGTGAATGTATTGGTTATCTATTACTAAGTAACAACTAACCTAACATTTAGTGGCTAAAACAACAGACATTTATTTTGTTAGATTATATTACTTAGGATTTTGGCATGGCCTAGATGGTTGTCTCCGGCTCAATGTTTCTTAAGGATTGTACTCAAACTTTCAGCTTGGGCTGTGGCCTCATCTGAAAGCTCAACATTGGAGGATCTGCATCCAGGACTACTCACAGGGTTGTTGGCAAGTCTCACTCTCTCGTCAAGTGGGCCTCTACGCATGGCTGCCTCACAATATGGCAAGTGGCTTCCCACAGGGCTAGAAACGCAAGAGGGAGCATGCCCAAAGTGAAAGCCACAGTCTTTTTGTAACCTAATTTCAAAAGTGACATCCCATCATTTCTGCCATACACTATTCATTCTAAGTCAGTCAGTACAGCCAGTACACACTCAAAGGGACATAATCATATAGTCATGTGACTACCAGGACGTAAATATCACTGAGGGCCACTTTAGAGCCTGCCTACCATGCTACAGTAGCATATAAGCTGAGGTTTCTTATTGTCAATGAAGAAATCAGCCATGACACAACCAGGGACAAGAATACCTCAAGCAAGGCAATGGCATCATATATTTTGTAATATCCTTTTAACCAAACTGTATTTACAGGCAGGGAACTAAAAAGAATATTTACCTGGGGCCCTGCACACCCCAGGTGTGGCCCTCCCTCCAGGTCTAATGTTTCGTACTTGTTATTTCACTTCAGCTCCTTCGCTAGCTGTTCCCTCCATATAGCCTTTTGCTGCTCAAGTCACCACAGCCTACCCAGTTACATTCTTGGAAGGAGTCCCTTTAAGCCAATCTGAGCTGCACTGCTCTCTTTGCTGTCCACTTGGCATCTTTGCCTTTCTAAGCCCTGAAAACACAAGCTGCGCTCCAAAACTGTGTTTTATACTCCTTTGGTAGCAGTATATGTTGGTCCTACAGGTGTTTGCAGCATAAGAACATCTGGTCCATCTGGAAAGTGCCAGCTGTCTCTATAAATCATTTTCTTAAAATATCCCTTACTTAGTACACAGAGAGAAGGGCAAATGTTACAGCACTCCCTACCTAGTAGGACATCACCTTTCTTCAAAGAACCAAATTATTTTTGATTTCTTGTATTTATGTATATAGAAGAGTGACAAATGACAAACGATACGTCAGGGGAGCAAAATCAGTTTTCCTAACTCATAATATGTTCTATAGATGCACCTGGCATCTCTATTTAGGAAAAGGTTCTTGTCGCCAACACTAAGACAGAAAAATCCCCAGTAACATCCTGTTACAGTATCATAAATAAAGATTTGATGAGAAAGTTTGGGATAGAGAGAGAGAGAGAGAGATGAGAGATTTATTGCCCATATTTTAGATTATTTTAACAGAATTGACTATGTATAGAATTACTGGATAAATACATCTGAGACATCTAAAATCTTTTCAAAAAAATAATTTATAGAAGAGACAGTGGAAGATCATTTTATGTAGGACACCACTATTTAAAAAAAACACTCAGAGAATAAGAAATAATGAAAACCAAGGTTGTGTAGTGTAAATATTCCCAAGACAATAAAGAGCTTTCATACAGCATATGAGATAGGAAAATAAAATTCAGCTTAAGATACCATTTTTAAAGAGGATAGAATTGAAATATAATATGTAAGTGCAACTCTCATACTTTTCAAGGATTAACTTCAGCATTGAACGAAAGAGCTGATGCTTGAACCATAAATTTCTTTTGAAATGTCCTCTCGGAAGATTCTTCTCATTATCATATGCTTGTCCTATTTCTTCTGATTTTGATGCAGTTTATTGTTTGCTTTGTTGCTGGTCAATGCCCAGAATAATAGACTTTGCCCCTCAGAGGATCTTACTCCTCTCCACAAGTGTCTGTGATAGTTGGGTGAAAGGCAATTTACTTTTTTCTGTCCTTTTTCAAACACTCTTTATCTTCTATTTACCTGTACAGATAATTTTTTTCTCATTCAAGGTTCCATATGCAGAGCACAGTCATTTTTACCCGACATTCTTTATTTTCTTCCACAAAAGTAATACTAATCAGTAAATAAAAAATGATAAATTACCCAAAACTTTATTTCCTCTCATTAGAGTAATCAATGGCACTTAATTTATCCTTGTATACTGACTTGTTAAGTTTTCTTGCTAATTTTACAATTATAAAATAATAGTTTCTCATAACTAGGAAAGTACACATGATTTATAATTATACATTTAAATATAAGGACATCTTTATTTCCGAATGAAAGCAAAATTGAAAGTTCAAAAAGTTTTCTAAGAAAACTAACAAGTTCATGTGCAATTGTACATAAAAATAAGAAACATGTTCTCTAGATAGAAAAAAAAATTGTAAGTACAATCAATAAGAACAACCAATGTCTCAGCCATAACAAAGTTTTCAATTTCTTTTCCTCTACACATTCCGAAACAAACAAACAAAAAAGAGAAATTGGACTCTGGATGTTACCCAGCAATATAATGAAAATGTAGAACATTTCTGATATAAAGCTTTGGTCATTTAACTAAAATAAACTTGTATTACTTCTAAACATTTCACAGAACATTAAATTATATAATGTAAAAAGTATAAAGGATAAAAGATATATGTATCTATATTACCTGTGAGAAACAGAATTGGTTGAAATTTCTAAAAAAGCAAATTAACATGAAAATACCATTTGACTGAGTGATGTACTTCTTGTTATATGACGTCTAGAAAAATTAGAAATGTTGACACTATCTAAAATATGCATAATTCATTACTGTCTTGAATAATAACATTATATGACAACATTTCTTGACTGCTTTGTGTATAGCAGGAACTAGGCTAAGAGTTTTATATGTAAGTCCTAGGAATCAGAAGATTTTAGTTTCAAATTTCAGGTGTGCATACTTATTAGGTATATGACCTAAAGCAATAACTTAATCCCTGTGAAATTCAGGATGTTCATCTCTGAAGTGTGATGATAATAACAAATATCAAGAATTGTGATGTGTAAATTAAATGAAACAATACACATGGAAACACCTGACCAAAAGGAGTTATTTTCCTTTCATTAGCATTTCTGATCTGCAGGAATAAGCTGAAGGCTGGTTAATTTTTAAAAGGCAATAGTTTCAATATTTATATTTATTTTAGGATTTGTTGCCACTTTAAATGTTAAAACCAAAACATATTTCAAAAGAACTATGCTAAGCATTGCTCGATGAGAAATTATATAAGTAAGGATATCAGTTCATAACTATGCTGCACATAGTTGAGTCGATACCAAATGCCTGCCTGAAGAGAAGGAAAAAAAATAGAAATCCAAGTCTCAAAAAATGTCTCTTATGATTATAAATGTTCAAGACAGGAACAAAACACTTCAAAAAGCAAATAGATGCAAGCAAGGCAAAGACTGAAGGTTCAAATAAAGGGGACATAGAACCGACCTCTTGTCGGGAGGAGAGTAAAAGAAGTAGTCATATTTTAAAATTACCATACTGGGGCCGGCCTGGTGGCATGGTGGTTAAGTTCTCGTGCTGCACTTCGGTGGCCCGGGGTTCACTGGTTTGGATCCTGGGTGCGGACCTACTCACTGCTCATCAAGGCATGCTGAGGTGACGTCCCACATAGAGCAACTAGAAAGATGTACAACTGTGACATACAACTATCTACTGGGGGCTTTGGGGAGAAAAAAGGAAAAAAAAATAAACGGAGGAAGATTGGCAACAGATGTTAGCTCAGGGCCAATCTTCCCCCTGCCAAAAAATAAAAAATAAATAAAATAAAATCACCATACTGTTGGTGCTCGATGCACATCCCCTCAATCTACCTCTGACTTCAGCTTTCTGTTCAATGGACCATTCCCTTACATGCTGCAAGCACCTGTCAAGTACTTATTGTGTGCTTCAACTTCCCTTTTCTGCTTTTCTCTTCCCTCTTCCCCGTTTGTTGTGCTCTGGGTACAGATCTTTAAATATATTATATGTATTCTATTTCACTAATCATAGGAAAGCTGTTCTTTTGCAATAATAATAAACACATTGATAACAGGAAAAATAAATAAATAGATAAATAGATAAATAAGTGAAATAAAAATTCTCATTATTGATTCAGAGGATCCTCAGGGGCACACAGTGATAATCAGCTTAGTAATTCAATCTGTATTTGTTTTTGGTTGTCTCTGTCTTATGCTCTTTGCTCTCGCATGTTTTTGCACCCTTCCCAAATAAAGTACCTGTGGACAAGTTCTAGTCTGGGTTATGTTTTTGGACAAGGAGAAAAAACAAAATAGAAATCAATCTCGTTTATGAATGAACATAGATGCAAAAATACTAAAACAAAACAAAGCAAAAACTAAGAAACTGTATTAAATAGCACATGGAGAAAAAGTCACTTACTTTATGAATGCAATAGACTTTTATGTTTTATTGAGGTAGAATTGACATACAATAAACTATACATACATAAAGTGTACAATTTGATATGTACCCCCTTAGAATTATCATCACAACTAAGATAATTAACATAGCCATCATCCCCAAAGTTCCCTGGTGCCCTGTTTTAATCTACTTCTTTATGTAGAGTATCTGTAAAATACAAAACCATAAAGGAGTCTATTTAAAACTAAGCAATTGACAAAATCTACCTGACAATTAAACATGGATAAAGATCAAACAGAGTGGTGAGAGTATAACATAAGAGAGTAAACTGGTACAGCTTGGAAAATAATTTGTCATTATTTTTTAATGTGAAACATGAGCATAATTCATGAATTGGTAATCCCCTGTCAGATTTACATCCTAGATAAACACATATATTCACACATGATATATACTCATGGCAGCAAATCTCTCCTTCAAAAAGAGAATGGATAAACACAAAAGAATATTACAGAGATGTGAAAATGAACCATAGGACCACTTTAACTAAGTAATAGTGTACCATTGCTAATAGAGGGTCCACTGACCTGCTGTGTCTCCTGATGGCATGTCACCTGGCAAGTGTCCACACCAAATAAAGTTCCACCTGAATCTAATCAGTTTATTAAACCTAACTTCCATTTTCTTGGAAATTCAAGAGATGGAGAATTCAGTTTAATATTACCTCAAGGAGGTAATCTGACAAATCCAGACTATGTGACATTCTACAGGAAAATGGCACTTGTCTCTTCAAAAAAGCAATGCCATGAGGAAAATGCAAGAGAGTGATCTGTTTCTAGATTAAAGGAAGCTGAAGAGATATTAGTATACAATGTGTGCACATTGAAAAAAGCTAAAAAAGTCATTTTTGAGACAATTATGAAAATTTGAATATAGACTAGCTTTTAAATGTTTTAGGAGATTTTATTTTATTTTATTTTTTGCTTAGATGGTGTTTTCTAGAAAATATCCCTATTTTTAGCAGATGCATGCTGAATTGTTGCTTCATGAACATGTAGCAAATGTGGTAATATGTTAAAAACTGAATCTAGCTGATGTGCATATGGGTATTTATTGAAATTTTATTTATTTAAAAATTTTAAAATAAATTTATAATTATTAAGAAAATCTAAATTTGTTTATATAACAATGTTGGAAAAAAATATTCCTGCCTCTAGCTTCTCTCAGTCTCCAAACATTCTTCACATTGCTGTCAGAATTATCTTACTAATACATGGATCTGATTAAGCTATTTATTCCTCAAGGCTTAATTTAAATAGCACCTCTTCTGAGAAGCTTTATTTAACTCTCCAGGAATAATCTATTGTATTTTTTTTTCCTTTTTTTGGTGATCCCCTGTACGTTTTGCTGTAACAATTACACAATTGATATTCTATCTTAATCTAGTTTTATACTCAATTTTTTTAATCCTCTTTCTAAACTCTAATGTTTTTTGGTATGCAATCGACCTCCTGAAATTTAGTCTGCTAAAATTCTATATTAAACATTTATATTATCCCAGATTATGGAGAGTTAGAAATTTAAAAAATTACTACATTACTCATTTTAATGTGTGGGTGTTCTGTTTGTTGAACAAAGATTTCATACCTTATATATTAAAAATAATAAGCACGTTGTAATAAGCATATCTAAGTATTAAACATTTTAAATATTTTAAACATTTAGCATGCTATTATTTAAGCATTGAATCAAAGTACCACTTAATTAGAAATCATTATAATTAGCTATTGTGTCAAATATAAAGAATTGACTTCATAATATATTTTGAAAAATAAAAATTTCCAAAGGTCTAATATAGCACTTTAAAAATTGGCAATATCTACAACAAATTTATTATCAAACAGCATGATCCAACCTAATACATACATTTGGACAAAAGTTATGAAGATTGATACTCAGAGAAGTTTGACCTTTTTATTTTAAAACTCTGTTTTAATAATATAGAAATTTAATGCTAAGACCAGAAATATCTTGAAAGATATTTTTGGCAGTGTTTTTCCTCCTGAGTTGTTTTTAAAATAATGTATAATAGACATGAGATAAAATCCCTCATAATAGAAGAAATTCTGACTACCTAAGCTACTCTGATATGATTTCTGCATTTGGGTCATTGATTCCATTTCTGTTGGCTTCTTAGGTTGTTACTATTACTGAAATTTTAATACTGTCCTCTGTTGAAAGAAAATTTAGGTAATAGGAGGTTTTGCATTTAATTAGCTCTCATGGATTTTATAGTTTGGGTGACAAATCAATTCCTTTAATATACAAAACTAAATGAAAAACAAACACTACCTCATTTAGTCTATTGATTTCCCCCATGTTTTTGCTGTCTTCTGTTTATTTATTTTTGATATTTTTCTTGTCATGCTTGGATTGAAGCCTAAGCTTCCAGACACAGTTGCTACCATTCAAACTAGTCTAAAAAAGTGAAATAAAGTATACTCCTTTCACCAACCTTCCTGGCCTTAGCTTAGAATTAGATAAGTTATTCCCTCTCTTACACCAACGGCAGAGCTACTCTCTTCATGAAAAGCTGCCGCATCCATATGTATTAGACAAGGTATAAAGCACCGGCTGCTATGTAATGCTCTTCTAGCACATGCAGTTTGCTCACTGCTTATATCTCAGCTCAGGAGACAAACAAAAAGCTTAAGAAGGCTTCGATTTGTTCTGAGGTCTTAGTTTATTCCGTCAAGTAGAAATACAAAAGGCTTTATATTTCTGTATCTTTTTTGATGATGAGTCCACGAAAGAAATAATTTATATGGCTTCCCTCTTGATATGTTCCCTCTTACTCAAAAGGAATACACTTAAAAATAGTAGGTATAATTAAATTAAACAAACGCTCAAATATACTCACAGACTCTAGCCTCTGCTTTCCAGACTGACTCTGTCAGGGTTTCCATGATTGTGCAACATAAATAAATATTACTTTCTAAATTGAGACTGAAACAAATGAGAAATCAGTTGTCAGTTTTCTGTGGTCAAAGTGCATTATTCTACTGCTGAGAATCAGCAGCACAGCTATCCTGGAACATCCCCGTGGGGTCAACCTCAATAGTGATAATAAAACTACGACTTTTTCTATAATCCTTTACATTTTACAATTATGCACTAGTTCCTGTGACATGTTTACATGTTTAATTTTACATTTGTTAAAACTAGGACTGAGAGACCTCTTGGGTCAAGTAGTTTTTTAACATTAAGAAGACCATTAATTGACAGACCACTCTTGCGTATTTCAGATGCCATTTTCCAGAGGCAATATATCATAGTGCTTAAGAACGTGGACTTTGAAGTCTGGTTGTCTCGTCTTTTTTCTTTGCTTGTTTTTTCCACAATTAGTCAATTAGTGGCCGTGTAACTTTTCACAGTTCACTTAACTTTCTATGCCTTGGTTTCCTCACATGCATATTTGGAGGACAAATGAGATAATCACTAAAAACTGCTCAGCACAGTTGATGGAACATAGGATGATCCAGAGTAAATAGCAGTTGTGTGTGTGTGTGTGTTCAGTTTTGTTTGATTTGGTTTGCCTTCTTTTTTTAATGTAATTTTCTTTTTACTGATTGTGGTTTTATTACCATGCTGTCTCTAGTCAGAAGTGTTGCCCCACAGAGGCCGCTGACCAGTTCTGTACCTCACTCTGTCTTCTTCAATGTTTGTAGGCCTTTGAGCGGGAACAACATGGCGGTGTGGGATGGAGCCAATGAGAGAGGAGTGAAGAAAGGGCATGTCTTCACTGTGCCACGCAGTCCAGATGGGGTAGGAGTGGTACCTGGCAGGTATTATGTACGCATTGTATAGCCAAGCTACCTCCTACAGGTGATCCTTTGGTTTAAATTCCAATATTCCCACAACAACAAAACGAAATTTTAAAATATTGGTTTTGCTTGTAGAGTATATATGTCAATTTGTCTAACTAATCTTGTATGTGTCTATAAATACAGATGTGTGTTTCCTCTCTTTCCTTGTATGTGTCAAAGGATATATACAAGTATAGGTGAGAAAGCCAAGTTATCTCAAAACTGGTAGAATTAAACTCAACCAAAAACGGAAGGCCTGTCATCACTGGTGATCATACATGATAATCAGGTAGGAAAAAGGGTCTACACTTTCTTCCAGACTCCAACATTTTATTCACATACCTTAAGCCCACACGGACAGTATCTTTGAGCTCTCTTCAAGATCCCCCCACCTTCTGTGCTTTGCCCACTGCCCACTCCCAAAGTAAATACCAAGTATTTTGGGGTTTTGTTTGTTTTTTAATGGCAGCACCCCAATTCAGTCCCAAGTTTCTGTGCTGGATATCATTTCTATGGAACAAATTACCCCGAAGCTTAGCAGCTTGAAGCAGTCATTTATTTTGCTCATAGTTTTGTGGGTTAGGGATTCGGGAAGGACTGAGCTTGATAGTTCTTACTTGGAGTCTGTCTTGTGTTTGCAGCCACATGTCAGAGAGGGCTTTAGTCATCCGAAGTCTCCACTGGGTTGAATGACCAAGATGGCTCGCTCACGTGGCCAGCCAACTATAAGCTGAGAGCACAGCTGGAGCTGTTGACTGGCGCACACAAGCTGCATCTCATGCATGGTGGTGCCAGACTTCTTCCGTGGCGGGTCTGGGATCCAAGCAGGCAAACAGGGCAGAAACTATATTGCCTTTTAGGACCTAGATTTAGAAGTCACACGGTATCCATCCCCTCACAAATTGTAGGTTATAACTGTGTCATACCACCACCCAGACTCAAGGGAAGTAAATACAATCCCTAGCTCTTGATGGGAGTGTGGCAAGGTCAAATTGTGAAAGAATATGTGGGATTGGGGACTTTGTGGTGGCCTTTTTTTTTTTAAAATATAATTTGTGACAATATAGAATTCTCTTTTAATCTTGATACATTTGAGTATTCTTAAATTCTGTTGTTTCCTAGAGGATATTTTTAATCCTTCCCTAGTCATTAACATATTTAAAACATGCAAGACATAGGTAATTCTTAACGTATGTGGTAAATATTTTCATCTGATTATAAAAAGTAATTATGTTGACAAGCAATTGATTTGAAAATGAAAGAAGCTTATGAGAGATTATCATTATTAAGGAGCATGATGGCTTTTCAAAATGTGATAATAAAATGAATTATAGAAATCACTTTGGCATAACTTTTTTAAAGTTTTATATTTTTCTTATAACCAAACAGCAAAGGAGTCTTTCTTGAAATCTTTATTCACTCACATTACAGTTAATTACTTCAAACTAAAGATTAGTCATGAGCTGGGTAAATGGTATTAGAAGATAATAATATTATGAGACGACAAAGTCATGGCAAGAGAGAGTTAGGCTGTTAAAGAAATTAACGTGGCCTATTCTCAAAGAACTAATGGAGATTCAAAGGATTTGAGTGATAAACACTTATATAGTTGGGAACTTTATAAGATGGTAAAGGGAGCTGTGGTATACAAAATTAGACTCATGGGTCAAAATGTTTTGAAATTGATAATTAAACAATTGGATTTTTCTAGACGGCACAGCCACATTTTCTACATGATTAAAGTTTATCTATGTACTTTAAATGGGAATCATGATAAAGTAATATGCTCTGTTTAAACGCATGCTTATTTCAAATGGCTTAATGATTTCATACTCTAAAATAAAAACACAAAGCTCCAGGTGAACAGACTGATGCTCTGTGGAAGAGTTATAACTTTATCTTATGTAACATGGAAAAACACAACAACAACAAAAAAGGGTAGGCTTGCCTTTTATGATAGTTGAAACCCACAAGTGAGAAGAAGCTGATTGTAGATGCCGAAGCGTAGAGCTGGGTAGTGTGAAAAGCTGAGAGAAGACACCAGAGGTTTAAAAAATAAATAAAAAAGGCTGGAGAGAGAATTTATTCTGAGAAAATTTAGTAGCTGTTTGAGAGCCTTTAAAGCTCAGAATCAGCTGCAAAGGTGTACTAATAAGTTATGCAATACCTTTATTCCAACTACTAGGTGAGTAAAAGCAGAAACAATGGTCATAAAAAGAGAATAGAGGGGCCGGCCTGGTGGTGTAGTGGTTAAATTTGTGCGCTCCGCTTCAGCGGCGGGGGGTTCACAGGTTCAGATCCCTGGCACGGACCTACACACTGCTCAGCAAGCCATGCTGTGTCAATGTCCCATATAGAAAATAGAGGAAGATGAGCATGGATGTTAGCTCATGGGCAATCTTCCTCACCAAAAAAAAAAAAAACAAAGAGAATGGACTGAGATTTATCAAAGGTAATAGAAAGGAAAAAAAATACAAAAACAAGCAATAAAAGAGATGAGATGAAAGTGAGATCTGTGGTTAATATGGTTTTTCAATTTCAAATTAGACTTGTGTTTCTTTTAATACTTACTCTAACAACTCTAAACATCAGTTGTTTAAAGAAAGAGTACTATTTTTATGTATTAAAAAGCACAATTAAGTAAGCTAACTCTTATCTAATTAAATTACACGTCTCTAGTTTCTACTTCAACCCCTGTTGGATATATATCATTTTACTCATTTCAGTTACTTGTATCTGATATCCCTAATCAATTGATGGCAACCTACAAAAACTAAAGGGAAAAATTAAAGGAACCTATTTATAACTTTTGACAATACTGTATGTTATTCATCTGGGAAATCTTCCTTGTCCTATTTCTACATGCATAGCTAGTTCTGTTATTTACATAGAATCTACCACACAAAAATAATAAATAAATGTTCATCACATTCATAGCACAGGTTGTTTTTAAATAACAACCACTAGAACCAGGACAGAAAAAAGATGAAACAATAGTTTCATGAACTAGTTTCATAAAATTCATAATTTCTTATATCATAATTGGCATATGGCAAAGTACAGATTAGGTGCTCAATTAATGCTGAATGCAGTTACAGGTTTATCTGCATATATGTAAAATGTCCCCTATATCTCATCAATTTGTGGTTCCTGTAAGAATTGCCTTAATAGTCTGTCCCTAAATCCAGTAGACCTCCCAACTATTCAAAGACCTTAGTCCCTTCCCTTCCTTGCATTGTGGCTCTTTAGAAATGTGGATGAGGTGGAACAGTGGATCAAAGTAATTGCATTTGCCTCCAGCAGTTCTGCAGACCTCAGACTCTGTGATGCTCCTTGCTTTAACTCAACTGCAGATTCCTGGCCTAGGAAAGAAGTGGGCTGGCGCACTCCTGATCTTTTAGGAGGCCCTAATTGTGTATTCTCTTAATACAGAATATTATTAACAGATGAACATTTAACTATGTTGTCAGCCTCCCAGGCTTCAGCTGTGGAGAATTGAAAAAACAAGCAAATAAACAAAAAACATCTTACCTTTGTAGCGTCCAGTAATTTTACATGGTTGCATCTGCAGAGTAGCTCAAAAAATTAGCGGTTTCTTTTTTTTCTTCTTCTTCTTTTACTACCACACTCTCTCCTCTTTCTTAGGATATATAGGATAGTGGAAATCCATCTTTTTTCTATAGCTCTGCCTCTGAGGATGTGGCATATCCCTATCCTTTTCACTGAATTGCCATTTAATAATTTTAATGGC
Organism: Ceratotherium simum simum; assembly: GCF_057802395.1. Classification (NCBI taxonomy): domain Eukaryota; kingdom Metazoa; phylum Chordata; class Mammalia; order Perissodactyla; family Rhinocerotidae; genus Ceratotherium; species Ceratotherium simum. The sequence goes on along the minus strand of NC_141918.1, from coordinate 25,576,963 downwards.
CAGTATGTGAGTTTCTGTGTGTGTTGGGTTGGGGTGGTTAGAGTTGGAGAAATTGATGGGTAGGAGGAAAACAACCTCTAACACGTCATATCTCTATCTCCAGGGGATGTGCCTTGGTTGAAAAATTCATCTCACTACCACCACCACTATGATTTTGATAAAGCTCCTGGGCTTAGAGTCACTGCTAATAGGCAGTGGCAGAAGCATGAGGAAAGGGTTTTGAATTTCAAGGAGGGAGAGTTCATGCTCAAGCTCACATGTATCCACAGCTGCATCGAGCCAGCTTCCTGCATGACACACAAGTCATCTTCCATCCTGTTTCCTGTTGTCCTTCACTGACATTTGACTTCTACTGCCCGTCTCCAGGCTGTCTGTTTAAATGTAAAACCAACTGTTAAACGCAAACATTTGACTAGGTGCCCATTTAAGTGTTTCAAGTACACTGACAGTTAAGAAGGCTTTGTCTGCTCAGAACAGATGGAAGCTCTGGGCAGGGTGAGATGGGAGGTGACCTGATCCACATATTGGCACTTCAAAGTCTAAACTTCAGCCAAAAAAGCTAAGAAACATTGTCACAAATATATCAGACTCTTTAAACCTTCTTTTTCTCTTCATCCAAAAAAAACACAAAATTTCAGTAAAGTCCTGGATTAAAATCTATGAAAAGGTCTCATGTGATTGAAGTCTATTCATAATTGCTGTACATAGACTAATAAGTTAAAGGCGTCTGTCCACACTAGATGGCCAGCTCCTTAAGACAAACAACAATGTCCTATCCATTTTTAAACATTCAAATTTTATTTATTCAATAGTTTATGTCAAATATTTAAGGAGTACTATATTAGTCACTTTCCTAGGAGCTAAACCCTTCCATTTGGATGTTGCAGTATTCATGCTTAGAGAAAGACAATTAAGCCAATCAGTTTAATACCTTTTCATAGCTGCCATAATGGAGGTGGAGGTATGCACAGTGCTGCATGGAGGCACAAGGAGAGACATCAATTCTACATTAGAGTGGGGAGGTCAAAGTTTGCTGGAGGAGGCAACACTTGAGTTACGAAGGATAATAGAGGATAGACAAATAAACTATGCAGGGGAGAGAGATCAGACACAATTCAGGAAAATGTAACAACATCATAAGGAACTGGTGTGTTTGGGGAAGTAAATGTAGAGGCCAGGTGGAGTTTGAGAGGGAACACAGAAAGAGGGATTGTTCTTTACTCCGAAGCATATGGATGACAAAAGGATTTTTTTACAGGGCGTGATAAGATCATATTTGGATTTTATAAATATCCCTTTTGCAGCAGAATGGATAATTCCTAGGAGTGAAACAAGACTGAAAGCAGAAGTACAAGTTATATTTTATTAAATCTATCATACTTATATGGTTCAGATATTGTGTCCCATCCAGTTTTAAATTGGCCCAGATTATTAATTTTCTTATCAAAGCATTATTATTAATAGTTTTATTAAAATTAGCCAGGATAGTTTTGGTACTTGGTACTTCCAGCTCTGACATGGTCTTATCTAGTCATATGTGAGACCCATGTGCAGTGAAGAGTCCTCACACTTGCATGTGGTAAAATCTGAAAGACAGCCCATCTCTTTTTCCCCTACACTTGTGAATCAATGTGGGCAGCATCTCTCTCTCAAGAGCAGCAAGAAGGGCATTCACTAAAACGATGAAAGAAAAAGTGACCCCAACTTGTGCAGGCAGTGAGAACTCACTTTCTGTCGATGGTAGTGGGAGAAGCACTGGTTGCCACTTAGGGCAGCAATACGTTGCACCAGAGTGACCAGTGACTCAAACTGCATGAGTCCCACGACTCGCTAGACTTTGATGGAGTCCCTAGAGAATGTGGAATCCCTGGGGAATGTGGAAAGATATCTTAGGGGTACGTGAAATGTGTATAGGAAATGCAGACTGAAGTTCCCTATTTGCACTATGGAATATCTCAATATGTGGGAAGAATCTTTTGATGGAATTCCTATATTCAATTGGGCAAATGTATATTCTACAGTGAAATAGGATACATTTGCTAAGGCCGTGATTTTTCAACACTTGAATTTGGCAAACTCTTCAAAAGAAGCATACAGATAACATTTTACTTGTTTTGTCTCATAAAAATATTTATCGAAAACACTCTGGTTGTTGTTGACAAAAAGATAGTAGCTGTGCAAATATTTGGGCTGAAATATTTATGCATTTAAGGAAAAATATTAAATTGAGACTATCCTCCATTCTGCAGCATTGGTTCTCAGCTTATTAGATGAATTTTCATTAAAGAACAAAAAGAAGTGTGCTAATGTCTTAGACTGGGCTCCAGAAAAACAGAGAGAGTGTTCCTGAGAAAAGGATTGACTGAGGGAGTGCTCTCAGGACAAGAGGAGTGTAGGAAGTAGGGAAGGTCATGAGAAGAAAAGTAAACAAGAGTATTGTCTTGGAGGGGATTAACTTCAGCCTGCTCCCACAAGGAAGCTCTAGAGCACAAAACACACCAAAGAATTTGTCCCACCTAATGCCAGGGGACCAGATTTTTTAACTCTTTTGGTGGAAAGAGTAATGTTCCCCATCCAGACAGGCAGGGCTATTCTCTCTCTGCCTGTTGAGAGCTATCATAGCTCCAGGAAGAAGGAGCAGCTTGGTGTGAGCAGCAGCACCCAACAGGGCCCGGATGAGTGCCTCACCCTGCTGAGGGGATTGGGAGGAGTGGCAGTAACAGCATGGACTACAGCTGAAAACCAGATCTTTGCATTTATATGTTAATTTTGTATTCACTACATATGAATCTTCCCTAGAATTTCACTTATACTATACATGTGCTGCATATATATTTTAAAAATATATAAAATCTCCAAAAGCTTAAAAATCATGAAAATACCTCTTTTCTTAACTAATTCATCAATCCAAATTACCCAGTTTTTTTCTAATTTAATTGGAAAAAATATACAGTTACCATTTAAACTTTGAATGCCAATTTTCAAATTTTCATAGTACGGTTTAAAATCCTTGAAAAATAGGCGTTACAGTGGAAGTGCTGAGACAACCTTAATTATAGCACCAGGAAAAGTAATGTTATACCTAAATAACAGATTGTATTTCAAGTGAAGAAACAATAAAATTGTAAACCATGAAGTGCAAGTGGGGGGATGAGACATATGTCTCATGCACTCAGCCTTGACTAAGGTGACAATTTTCAGACCCAGTTGGATTCTTAATCAGATAACTTTATCAGGTACAAGGAGCTGTCATTCTCGCTGGCCATTAAAAAATAGCTTTTAAATTGTGTAAAAAGGAGATCGCTGTTTCTTTTTCTGTTCATTGGCACTAGAGCTTGCCAGTGGTATATCATGCCCACTTCCAAGAGGCCCAACTCACTTTCACTTAGGTCTTTTTTATTTTTCCTTGGAAGTGAGAAAATTTAAAAACACTAAAGGGTTTAATCATACAGCACACATAGAAAAAAAAATAACTAAAACTTTTTCAAATTTGCAATGATTTTCTCTTTAAGGACTAAGTCATAAGCTTTTTCTAAAAGAGATAACTTGTTAATTCAAATGAAGGTTGAAAGGCTTATGGACAATAGGTGAGAAAATCTATTTGTCCAGGGTAGGTCACTGAGATACAAGCATTGAATTACTAAAAGAACTATGTAAAATGATTCTAATCTGTTATATTCAATGCCAAGTTTCCTCTAAAAATGAAATAAAATGCCAACATACAAGTGAAAAATATTTTTGGGCATAAAATAAATTACTTTCCCCTTAAAAAACAGCACTTTTAAGACAACAATCCTATTTAGTAGGATAGTTATCCAACTGTAACATCCCTTTGTTACATCCTACAATCTGGTGGGAAAGATTTGAAAAGAAGAAAATACACAGGATTTGATGTCTTATTCCCTGTTCTTGTTCAAGTTGAGATTTTTAATTAAAATTACATAGCCTCCTATTTCCAAGATATAAGATTGAAAGAAAGAAGACTAAAAAATAATGAATGAAGAAATGAAGAATATATATACATATATTTACATTCATATATATGTATATATATAATATGTTCACACACACATTAAACAAATCCTATTCTCAATCACAAAAATATGAAGTAAGTGTCTTCATCCATCACAATGAAATCCAAGTTTATTTTTATAATCAGATTCAATTGCCCCAATATTTACTAAATTTGTTTTTATATAAAAAGTGATGATAAGTAATAGTCAATACATTAACACATATTATATAATAAGTTTTAAATATTCAAAATTGTTTCTGACTTATGTTCTCTATTTAGAAATCCAGTTTCCCTTCTGGTGGACACGGGAGAGACAGAGTAAATGGGTGTTATGTCAGAAATGCAGAAGGTGGCGTATATGAGTGTCTCAGCCAGGAAAAAGGAAAAAGAGCACATCTCTTCTGTTCCCATGGATTGTGGAAAGAAGAAAGGAAAAGCTGACTCTTGCCCCCCAGTGGGATTGTGGGATGAAGGGTGGAGATTTCAAGGAGGCAAAGAGAGGGCATGCTAGGTCTCCTCTCATTTTTTGCTTGGCTATAATCCCAGGGGCCATGAGGAGTGAAAAATAGGTTGAAGGCAAAGTTTAAGGAAGAAAAGTTGTTGTTCCTTTTCTGTTTGGATGTTGTGGAAAGACAGACTTGCAGAATGTGTCTCCCACATTGTTCTCTCCATGAGAGTAAACGAGCTTTGAGTTACGGTGAGGCGGGAGGAAGGCCTGAGTCTCTTCAGCACCCGTGTCACATGAATAACAGACAAAAGTTCTTGAGTGCCCTGTGGAGGGATGTGCAAGATCTGCCCATTCTGTTTGGCAAGGTTACTAGGGATTTCAGTGAAGTGGGAGGGAAACTACCCAGTATCTGAAAGCTGCAAAGCAGAAAACCTGGGTCAGGGGAATACACAGTGCTGGCAACAGCCAAGGTGAGATTAAGTGACCTCTCTGAGAAACAAGATGACAGATTGCAGCAGCCACCAACGTTACCTGCACTGTGCCCAAGAATGGGTTTTGCCTAGCTCTTCTCTGGGAACACTAGCCAGTATCTATTTCCCAAACATGATTATGCAAACTTACGTATATGGACACCATCTTAGAAAGGATCCAAAGGTAGAATTTAAATCTGAAATGTTGAATTATCATGAACAGATCCAATTGCATAAACTGACGGTAAAAACTTATTTGGCCATTTTGAGCATATCAAATTGGACTGTCTTGCACTTACAGTGCATGTGCATGCTTGTGTGTGTGTGTGTGTGTTTAATACCACACTTCCCTGTAATTTGAGGGAAGGGGGCTCATGAAGAAGATCAGATCAATTATAGAAGAGTTAAAAAGACTAAATTTTGTTTGCTCTTCTGAGTACAATGTGGGTAAATTTGCAACTTCATCATCGTTAACATTTAGAAATTCTAATTGGGATAACAATTCTCAAACAAAAACATAAAATGTGGATATGAAACCCTGGAGCCTCCCATGCCTGCGTCTTGTCACTTCTCTGGCTATTACTCAAAAAATTAAGGAAGATTTGAACTTCCAATTTTGAATTCGAGTCAAAAGCAGATCGTTCAAAGCATAATATTCTTATTCTTAGCCAGGTAATCAAAGTATGAGTCTCAGGAAACAAATTATCCAAAAGTAATTTAGACTTAGTTTTAAAAATATCTTCTAAATATTGAATACCTTGTGCCAAGCTCCTTCTCTGGTGCTTTCCCTCTCATTAATGCATTAACCCTGCAGAGGGATGTACATGGTACAGATGAGGAGACAGAGGTTGCAAGCGATTCGATGAATTGTCTACATTCACAGAGCTAGAAGTAAAAGACCTGGGGTTCGAATTCAGAGACCTTGGCCTTTCTACTCCACAGCACTGATAATATCACATTCTCGAGGGCAGGGAAAGTACTTGAGAACTTCGGTAGTAGTTGAAAGACGGTGTATGGGTGAAGGGGGTAGGGTCCCTGCTCTGACTATGCGGAAATGGGATACAGGAGATAGAGGTGGAGAACAATGGGCTCTGGAAAAGAAATTGTAAAGGCAAATATAAATTGTGCCCATTACACACATTTCTTAGAATTGCTTTACAATTTCATATCCATTAGAGAGCCAATAAGGAGATTTAAAGACTAAAGCCAATTGATCCCTCTCACCCTCACCAGACCCTTCATTGACATACAACATTGGTGTTTGGATTATTGGTCCCCAGTCACTTCAACGTGATGTTTAGACTGGCCACACACATTCCTAGGAGCAAGTTAATAAGAATTGCGATGGTATTTTAAGAAGCTTGTACTTCCTTAGAAGTTTGAATCCATACTAAAAATTTCCCTCCTGGGAAAGGCAATTAGTTGCTAAGAGAGAGAGCCATATCTAACCGTCTACTCCAAAGGACCAGTTTTTCAGTTTCTCTTGAGGCATGGGCTTCTATTTTTTCACCTGTTTTCTGACTCCATACGTGATTTTATATTCAAAATCTCTATAGATAAACATTTTCATTTTTGAAAGTAGAATACAAGTGATTTTATACTTTATGAAGTGACAAAGTAAAATACTTAAGATTTTAGATTATTGTAACAATCTTCATGCAAGATAGTTTTCTTTTGGGGAATGTTAGAAAATCAAGAGAGATTAAAGATAAAATTAAGGGAAACAATGAGCCAGCAGTTCTCAGAACACCACCAGAATTTGTCACATTTTTAAAACTTATCTAGAATTCAATGAACTAGAAAATGAGAAAAAATGGAAAAGCAACCCACACAAAAACCAAATAAAGTTGGTTTATTGCCCAAATAGGCAAATAAACTATTCATAAATGTGGCAAAGTTTGATATGAGCAAAATGGCAAATGACTTTTAAAGCTCTGGATCCTGAAAAATTAAATATCATTTTAAAAAATTGCATGTTGATATACATACACCAGCAATTTTTCTTGTTTACTGTGTTTCATTTGTAAATAACTCCTTCAAATTCAATAAATATTAACATATAGGAAGGAATTTCAAGGATCTAAATTTACCGAAATAATCATACAGTAGGACTAAACGTGAGTGGTTATACGTGTAATTCTTTCAATTATTTGAACAAACTTTTAAAATATTTTGAAAATGTCCATTCATAGAGCCTATAAGTGAAAACTTATTGAAGGTAGATAAGGGGATAAAGATATGGTTCATTTTGTGAGTCACTGAGTATAAAAATTGCTTATTAGAAAATATGCCACAGTCCTGTGCACAGATACTTATTTAGAACTAATCACATTATGTTGTGGTTAATTCTTTACAAGTTTGTTTTATATGGAGGTCTGAATTAGCATGGGGAAGAACATTTGCTGCAAGGAGATATCCAAATTCCCAGACTATATGAGAGGAGTATATTGAGAAGAGCCAAAATGTATATAAAAGATACAGAATTGTAGTAAAAGTACATCGGCAAGTTTATAATTATAAAAATAAAAATATATTAAAATTGTGAAAGGAAGACTGTTTTAAATTCCTAAAGCCACATTCTACAGGAAGTCTTCTATTTATCTGAATGAAGAAAGTTTTATTCGGCATATCATTTTGCTTCCTAATGGGGAGAACTGATATTCTCCTAGTTGCCTGTTAAATACATTCCTCTCAATTGATCCTCCTCGATCCAAACTTCACATATCATAGTGAATCACAATCATAGTGAAAATAGCAGACTCACTTCCTGTGTCCTGGAAATCATTGTTTCAATCTAATTTTGTGTTTCTCTATCCACTCCAGTTCTGAATGCATTCATTCATGAGGATTTAGGGCAATAAATGAGGTTAGCAGGAAGAATGAAATAAGGAATATGAATAAATCTTCCCAATTTCACAATAGAATTATGAAAATACCGTAAAACTTTTTCCTTCTTCCAGATTCTTCTCCAATATGTATACATATTATATTGTAGCCACCACAGATATGCTGTTCTTTTCTAGTTCTTTCTTTCTCTCTCTCCAGTCATTTATGGAAACATAATTGCCTGTTTTAGTAGTTATATAGTGCTATAGAAGTTACACAGCAGTTATTCAGTACTCTAAATACTTATATGTCAAGTATTTACCTAAACATAGACATTTAGTTAATTTCCAAATGTTGCATGTATTAAAAGTTAATTATTCTGATATTTTAAAAATATTAAAGGGGGCCAGCCCCGTGGCTTAGCAGTTAGGTGCGCACGCTCCGCTATTGGCAGCCCAGGTTCGGATCCCGGGCGCGCACCGATGCACCGCTTGTCTGGCCATGCTGAGGTGGCGTCCCACATACAGCAACTAGAAGGATGTGCAACTATGACATACAACTATCTACTGGGGCTTTGGGGAGAAAAAAAGGAGGAGGATTGGCAATAGACGTTAGCTCAGAGCCGATCTTCCTCAGCAAAAAGAGGAGGATTAGCACGGATGTTAGCTCAGGGCTGATCTTCCTCACACACACAAAAAAAAATCTTAAAGGGAAGTGCTATAAATGACTAGCTTTGAAAATCTTAACATGATTAAAACTAATATGAATATAATATTATTTAGAGCATTTTAAATTTATGTCTTTGTTAAGCGTAAAAGGACAACACAAAAGAATTAACTTTAAAATGAAAAATTATGTATCAATATTCCCTCTCTTGGCATTATATTTTTATCAGTTGCAGTCAAGTTAAAAATCTGAAGACAAGCAAAAAAAAATTTCTACTAAGAAATGTAAATAGAGCAGTTCTTCTCTACAGCATCTTTATGGTGAATTCTCTGGTAGTGTAATTTGTATTTCAATTATTTATTTTCTTTCTGAATGTAACTTTTGACATTTGACTTTATACTTACTTATTGCATGATTGTTGTAATTGAGAAAAAATCACATAAACATCTTTAGAAAACTCATTCATTTTCCCAAACAGAAACTGATTATAACTGATCAGCTGATGCATTATAACAAATTTATTCGAAAGAATATATTACTTGCCATTAATTCTGAGGTCATGCTTCCTATAGATAGTGGTACCATGCTAGAAATAACAGAATTCTAGAACTAAAAGGATACTTCATCAATTCAAGTAAAGTACTCAGAATACTAATTCAGTACTATAATATCAGCAGTATTGCAGTTTTGAACTTAAGACATTGTCCATTAACTCATTTTATTTTTAAAACTACCTCAGGCTATTAAGCAGTGGCTCATTTCCAGGAAGTCACTAATATTTTCATATATAGTTGTTGAAAAAACAAGCTTCTACTTATTTTGAGTGAAAAAAAAATTATCTTTCCAAAGATAAACAGTTATGCCAATATAAAATTATTAGAAAATTCTAATTCGTACTTGAAGAGTAAAACAATATAATCAATTAAAAATACTTTGATGGATTAGAAAATCACAGCCCCAAATTTATCTTCAAATCAATTCAGGGATATCCATTGCCATCAGGAAATTGTATTTCAATGGCTATATTCTATAAATGCTGCCGTGAATTCTATGACCTTCTCAATCTACAAGCCAGCCCCCCTAGCATTTCAGATTTGGACTGAATAATGCCAGGCTGTACATGCAAAACTACTCCTTTCTGTCTTCTGTTTTCATGGGAATATTTCTAATTAATTAGATGAAATTCCTCCACTCCTAACTACCTTCACCTTAGCCATATCAATTCCAAGTAAATGCATTTTCAAATACTCTGTTTGTGTTCAAATTTTCTAAAGAGACAAGCAGTTGAAAGCAAAAACTATAATGCCAATTGCCTCAAATCAATTTTTAACATATCTTATTATAATACATATAAAGGATCCAAAAATATACAACACGACCTTTCTCCGTGATTTTCTGTTCTGTCAAGAAAAAAGCAGAAGGAATCATTTTTCCATCACACACAAAAAATATATATATTGGACTAGGTACATAAAACACTCTTTGCAGAATAATAGGGAAGTGTTAAGGTGTCATTTAATATCTTTGCTCTAATGATTTCCTAGCAATACTTACAAATAACTCAAGATTTCAGAAGCCAAAGGTTTCAAAAATTGGGCAGAAGCCTCAAGCAGAGCTGTGGATAGATTTCATAAACTCTTAGGGTTTGAAGAATTTTTTAAAGATTTCTAGTACAAGTATCCATGTGATGTTTGAATTTCTTCCATTAGATCCCCACCAAGTGGTTACACAGTCCATCTGAAAATCTACAGTGACAAAGAACCCATCATCTCTTGAGGCAGCCCATTCCATTAAGACTATTACAAGGTTTACTCATATAAGTCAAATTTTATCCTCTTGTAATTTTCAGAAACTGTACCTCATTGGGCCATATAAACCAATATTTAGCTTGGGTTTCTATTAGACAATTGTAAATATTATATGGCTGCATATCTCTTTACTTCTCTGTCTCACCACTATCTTATTGAACTATCACCACTGTCTTATGAACTACTTGAAGCCTTGGTCCTAGTTTAATAATCTTTTTATTCTCCGTACTTAATATGGAGCTAGGCGTGTAGTGGGTATCTAGAACAAATGATTGCTAAATGAATGAACTGCGTCTGAAATGTAAGCTCATTCAAAACCCAGACATGTCATTTTGTCATAAAAATTATAGTGGGTATTGTGGGAAATGTGAAAGGAGTTAGGGAGGAGCGAATTAAGGGACAGCTATTGAAAGACAAAATCAATCTTTCCCAACACCTCCCTGGTACTTGAATCCAAGGCAAGGTCTGGGATCCAGCAGATTATTTGACTTAGATACAAGTGGCATTCATGATATCCGGGCAGGGAAGAATGTTCTTAGGTTGGCATGTGTTTAAAGAGAAGTAATAACCAGGAATGCGACATTTTGATATTATTTATTTACATAATCACTGTTAACTTATGATCCTTTCAAATCTAACAATATTAGGCATACCTGTCTTTGGTAATGCAGATTAAAATTTTAAATGTATCAAAAATTGTGAAAAACCCACACAGAAAAATTTTAAAAAAAGGTTTATAAAGAACATAAATGGAAAGATAGCTTGTGTTCATGGATTGGAAGAATTAATATTGTTAAAACATCTATACTCCCCAAAGTGATCTACAGATTCAATGCAATCCCTATCAAAATTTCAATGACATTTTTCACAGAAATAGCGAAAAGAATCCTAAACTTCCCATGGAAGCACAAAAGACCTGAAAGAGACAAAGCAATCGTAAGACAGAAGAACAAAGCTGGAGGCATCACACTTCCTGATTTTAAAATATATTACAAAGCTGTAGTAGTTAAAACAGTATGGTACTGGCACAAAAACAGACACATAGAGCAAAGGAACAAAATAGAGAGCTCATAAATAAACCCGCACATGTATGGTCAACTAATCTTTGACAAGGGAACCAAGAACACACAATGGGGAAAAAACAGTCTTTTTAATAAATGGTGCTGGGAAAACTGGATATCCACATGCAGAAAAACAAAG